>NC_037679.1:79590646-79646311 GCF_003255815.1 Theropithecus gelada | reverse complement strand
TTTTTTTTTTTTTTTTTGAGACGGAGTCTCGCTGTGTCTCCCAGGCTGGAGTGCAGTGGCGTGATCTCGGCTCACTGCAAGCTCCGCCTCCCGGGTTCACGCCATTCTCCAGCCTCAGCCTCCCAAGTAGCTGAGACTACAGGCGCCCGCCACCTCGCCCGGCTAGTTTTTTGTATTTTTAGTAGAGATGGGGTTTCACCATGTTAGCCAGGATAGTCTCGATCTCCTGACCTCGTGATCCACCCGCCTCGGCCTCCCAAAGTGCTGGAATTACAGGCTTGAGCCACCGCGCCCGGCCCCATTGTGATTTTGATAGGTAACTCTAAACTTACCCTTCATGCAGTTGTACCAATCTGTAGTCAGTTTAGATTACCCCAACTAACTTTGTCTAGTCACTGACAGCAGAATGCCTATAGCATTTGGGATACGTAGGGTTATTGCTGCTGCTACAGCTTCCCAAGTGAAAATAAACAAGAGGTTTGTGGGCCATGATAACTTTTGTAATGCCTACAGAAGCTAAAGCTGTTTTGGCCTCATGGAATTGAATGAGGTCTACTGAGGAGTGTGTCCTGTTGTTCCTTGTCTTGCTCAGGCACTCCAGGAAGCCCATCGGGTGCTGAAACCAGGAGGACGGTTTCTCTGTCTGGAATTTAGCCAAGTGAACAATCCCCTCATATCCAGGTTGGCATTGTTAATAGGGCTTTATCTTCATTGTATAGCCAAGGTTTCCTACCCTGAAATGGACTGAGAATAGCCAGTAAGCTATAAGCATGAACTTTGTAGTTCAGAGTACCAGAGGTCAGCCAGTTCTGAATTATAGTACCTAGGCCACAAGAGTCTCAAACCAGATCCAAGTTGGCTTACATATGTGTATTAAGAAATTGACTTAGAAGCCCCTATTTAAAAATCAGGAAATGGTTGGTCCAATGGTAGTGGGTTATCAGAACTTATTAGTGGCACTAATGTTGCTGTTCAACGCCCCACTGCTAAATTTGACTGACTTAAAAAAAAATCAGGAAATTTGGGCCAAGTGCAGTGGCTCATGCTTGTAATCTCAGCACTTTGGGAGGCTGAGGCGGGAGGATCACTTGAGGCCAGAATTTCAAGACCAGCCTGGGCAACACAGTGAGACCCTATCTCTAAAAAAAAAAAAATTTAATCAGGAAATTTTACATAAAAATCTGAATTTCCAGCTTCACTTGAGAAATCAGATACATGGCAGCCCTGGGTAGGCCCATATCCCCACATGCCACAGGGAGGGCTGGGTAGTAACTGTCTCTTCTCCACTTTATCATACTTCCTAACTGTACCTGTCAGCGCTTCTACTGGTCTTGTACCTGACCCACTTAATTCAGGTTCTTGCTTGATGCCTGTAGGCATTTGAGTTTGTGACCCCAGGTTTAGTCCTTCTTTCTTCTTATCTAGGGAAGAAGTGAGGGGCATGTTCTAATCTTCATCATTTTTTTTTTTTTTTTTTGAGGCAGAGTCTCGCTCTGTCGCCCAGGCTGGAGTGCAGTGGCGCGATCTCGGCTCACTGCAAGCTCCGCCTCCCGGGTTCCCGCCATTCTCCTGCCTCAGCCTCCCGAGCAGCTGGGACTACAGGCGCCGCCACCTCGCCCGGCTAATTTTTTGTATTTTTAGTAGAGACGGGGTTTCACTGTGTTAGCCAGGATGGTCTCGATCTCCTGACCTCATGATCCGCCCGTCTCGGCCTCCCAAAGTGCTGGGATTACAGGCTTGAGCCACCGCGCCCGGCGCTAATCTTCATCTTTTACCTTTTTGTTTGCTTAGGCTTTATGATCTATATAGCTTCCAGGTCATCCCTGTCCTGGGAGAGGTCATCGCTGGAGACTGGAAGTCCTATCAGTACCTTGTAGAGAGTATCCGAAGGTTTCCGTCTCAGGTATGAAACTTCTATAGCTTTAAACAAAGGCCCTACAGTGAAATCCAGGCTACTCTGGCTGTATCATCTTTCCTTGTGTTTTAGGAAGAGTTCAAAGAGATGATAGAAGATGCAGGCTTTCACAAGGTGACCTATGAAAGTCTAACATCAGGCATTGTGGCCATTCATTCTGGCTTCAAACTTTAATTCCTTTCCTGTCATGGAGCATGAACCAGTCACATCCTGTTGAAAGCCTGGAACTGAAGGATAATCTGGCAAATGAGACAGCAGGAGACCATCTCCTCTTAAGGATACGTGCCATGGACTCATGTTTGAATCGAACAGTCTTAAAGTGGAAGAACAAATTCTTGTCACTTTTTTACAGCTTTCTTTGGAGCTGCTTCAGTCCATCTCCCAGAGGCATTTGGTCTGTATTTTTGCTCGACTGCTAATTTCTCTTGGCTATAGGGTGTGTGGTTAAGGTACAACCGGCACTAAAGCTCAGTTTTGAAGTGAGTGTATTCATAGCTTCCCTGCTGGTGCTGCCTTCCAGAGGGATAATAGATCATTTGAACCCAATGACGATTTTTCACCAGAAAACTTAATTGTACGTGAATCAATCTTTCAGCCTAGGACTAAGTCTAGGCCCAGGTCAGAGTACTAATATCATGAGAATTGTGTGCTGAACCAGTAAACGAGTTTACCTTTTGATGGTACTTGTCATTTTTTCTTGAAGGGGGTAAGGAAAATATATTTTTCTTTTTCTTTTTTTTTTTTTTTTTTTTCCGAGACGGAGTCTTCCTCTGTCACCCAGGCTGGAGTGCAGTGGCACAGTCTCTGCTCACTGCAACCTCCGCCTTGCGAGTTCAAGCAATTCTCCTGCCTCAGCCTCCCAAGTAGCTGGGATTACAGGTGCGTGCCACCACACCCAGCTACATTTTTTTGTATTTTTAGTAGAGATGGGGTTTCACCATGTTGGCCGTGCCCGGCCAGAAAATATATTTTTCATCATTCTTTCAGTCCTCTTCCATAAAAAGCTACCGTGTGGGTTGGGTGCAGTGGCTCACGCCTATAATCCCAGCACTTTCATAGGCCGAGGTGGGTGGATCACAAAGTCAGGAGTTTGAAACCAGCCTGGCCTGTATAGTGACATCCTGTCTCTACTAAAAATACAAAAAATTAGCTGGGCATGATGGTGCACGCCTGTAATCCCAGCTACTTGGGAGGCTGAGGCAGGCAAATCACTTGAACCCAGGAGGCGGAGATTGCAGTAAGATGAGATCGCGCCACTGCACTCCAGCCTGGGTGGTAGAGGGAGACTGTCTCAAAGAAAAAAAACTTTTCACTAAGTCCTTGTTGGAAAATAAATGTACCAGCAAAATCCTGCTTTCATGTCTTTTTTTTTTTTTTTTTTTCATGTCTTATATAGGGATCTTTTTTGTAAGAGTACACTTGTTTTATAGCAAAAAAAAAAGTTTGAAAACGATGTAAGCTAACCTTCAGTACTCAGAGATGGAGCTGGGCAGACTTCTTGTCTCCTTGTGATAGTCTACTGTTGTCTTTCTTTTTCATTTTTTGTCATTTTCTAAACATTTTCCTGAATACAGTCCACTGTTTGATGTTAAAATGAGGCCATAAATTGTTTTAAGAGACAGGGTCTCGGTCTCTCACTCAAGCTGGAGTGCAATGACCTGATCATAGCCCACTGCAGCCTAAACTCCTGGGCTCAAGCAGTCCTCTGACCTCAGCCCCTTAAATAGCTGGGACTACAGGCATATACCATAGTGCCTGGTTAATTTTTTAATTTTTAATTTTTTTTTTTTTTTTTTGAGACCGAGTCTCCCTCAGTCGCCTAGGCTGGAGTGCAGTGGTGTGATCTCAGCTCACTGCAACCTCCACCTCCCATGTTCAAGCGATTCTCCTGCATCAGCCTTCCAAGTAGTTGGGATTACAGGTACCTACCACGATGCCCAGCTAATTTTTGTATTTTTAGTAGAAACGAGGTTTCACCATGTTGGCCAGGCTGGTGTCGATATCCTGACATCAGGTGACCCGCCCACCTCAACCTCCGAAAGTGTTGGGATTACAGGTGTGAGCCACCATACCTGGCTGCTATAATTTTTGTTTTTTCTTAATAGAGACAGGGTCTCCCTGTGTTGCCCAGGCTGCTCTCATACTCCTGGGCTCCCACTTTGGCCTCCCAAAGTGCTGGGACTACAGACATGAGGCACTGCACCCAGCCATAAATATTTTGAGTGTAGATGAATCTTAAGGTTTTTTTTTTTTTTGAGATGGAGTCTCGCTCTGTAGCCCAGGCTGGAGTGCAGTGGCCGGATCTCAGCTCACTGCAAGCTCCGCCTCCCGGGTTCAGGCCATTCTCCTGCCTCAGGCTCCCGAGTAGCTGGGACTACAGGCGCCTGCCACCTCGCCCAGCTACTTTTTTTGTACTTTTTAGTAGAGACGGGGTTTCACCATGTTCACCAGGATGGTCTCGATCTCCTGACCTCGTGATCCGCCCGTCTCGGCATCCCAAAGTGCTGGGATTACAGGCTTGAGCCACCGCGCCCGGCTGAATCTTAAGGTTTTAAAGAGGCTTTGCTTAGAAATTGCAGAAATCAGTCCAGCACAGTGGCCTATGCTTGTAATCCCAGCACTTTGGGAGGCCAAGGAGGGCAGATTGCTTGAATCCAGGAGTTCGAGACCAGCCTGAGCAACATGGCAAAACCCCATCTCTACAAAAAGTTTTAAAAAATAGCCAGGTATATGGTACACACCTGTGCTCCCAGCTATTTGGAAGGCTGAGGTGAGAGGATCATCTGAGCCTGGGAGGTGGAGGTTGCAGTGAGTTGAGATCATGCCACTGCACTCTAGCTTTGGTGACAGAGTGAGAACCTGTCTCAAAAATAAATTGCAGAAATCAATCTGTGACTTGGCTAACAGTTTGTGGATAACGTAGTTCAAAGGTATGTGAAAGGGCTTCAGATATACTGCTTCCTGGCCCAGCACAGTAAGGATCATTTACGTGCCTTCACTTACAAGATCTTGCCCTGTCACTGAAAAGCTTCCAGATAGAGCTAGCTATATACAACTCTCTCAAAGAACAGCAGCTAGGAGCATTTGATAAATGCTTAGAAAAACTTAGCTTACATTTTCTTTTCAGCCAGCTGGAGCCTATTGGCTTTTGAAATTAACAGGAAGGAACAGGCACTGGAAGGAGCTTCATAAACCATCAACCCAGTCTTATCTCCATAGCAACGTGGTTTTCTCACATCTGAATAAAAAAACAAAAAAGCTGCCAACTTCTTGACAGTAAATATGGGACAGATCAAATTCAACTAAAACTCCCAATGTCTAGCTATCAGTCTTGAATCAGCTTTTGGGTCTGTAGCTAGAGACAGATTATTTGTTTGGAGTAGGGCTTAACTGGACAAGCTAAAGCTTTGGAGGCAAAATTCCTTGTGGGCTTCAAGTAGAAATATAGCCAGGTCACTAAAGAGGGAAAAGGGATAGAAAAAATATGAATTAGGCCAGGTGAGGTGGCTCATGCCCGTAATCCCAGCGCTTTGGGAGGCCGAGGTGGGCAGATCACGAGGTCAAGAGATCAAGATCATCCTGGCTAACACGGCGAAACCCTGTCTCTACTGAAAATACAAAAACTTAGCTGGGCGTGGTGGTGGGCACCTGTAGTCCCAGCTACTCGGGAGGCTGAGGCAGAAGAATGGCGTGAACCCGGGAGGCGGAGCCTGCAGTGAGCCTAGATCAAGCCACTGCACTCCAACCTGGGCGACAGAGAGACTCCATCTCAAAAAAAGAAAAAATATGAATTAAACCAGGTGTGGTGGCTCATACCTGTAATCCCAACACCTTGGGAGGATCGCTTGAGCCCAAGAATTCAAGACCAGCCTGGGCAACACAGGGAGACTCCAGCTCTACAAAAAATTCAAAAGTTAGCTGGGTGTGGTGGCATGTATTTGTGGTCCCAGTTACTTTGGAGGCTGAGGTGGTAGGATCACTTGAGCCCAGGAGGTCGAAGCTGCAGTGAGCTGTGATCACACCACTGCACTGCAGCCTGGGCAGCAGGAGACCTTGTCTCAAAAAAAATGAAAGAAAAAAGATGGAATTGTGGGAACATTTTCGGTCTGTTTATATAAATACAAACATAAAATTACCCCAATTGCAGTCTCCTGTTTATTCCACACTACCTCATCCTTTTTTGCAGACAGCAGGGAAAAAACTGGCACAATAGTCAAAATTGCCGGGCTTGGTGGCTCACGCCTGTAATCACAGCACTTCATGAGGCAGAGGTGGGCAGATTATCTGAGGTCAGGAGTTCGAGACTAGCTTGACTAATATAGTGAAACCCCATCTCTATTAAGAATACAAAATTAGCCGGGCATGGTGGCACATGCCTGTAATCCCAGCTCCTTGAGAGGCTGAGGCAGGAGAATCGCTTGAACCTGGGAGGCAGAGGTTGCAGTGAGCCGAGATCGCGCCATTGCACTCCAGCCTGGGCAACAAGAGCGAAACTCCGTCTCAAAAAAAAAAAAAAAAAAAAGTCAAAATTTTGCACCTCTACCCTGAAACCCTTTCAGTCCCAAAGTAGCACAACTTTGCTAGGATTCTTAAAACCACACATTCTGAAGAAAAGTAAACTTCCAAATATGTTACTGACCTAATTCTACTCTTAAAATGGGAGTTATCACCCATCAATTCCAATCTATATCGCCCTCTTCTGTGTAGCAGTTGCCTGGCTGCTTAGAAATCCCAATGGCATCGTAGCGATCCATGGGAAAACACAAGGAAACTAGAAGTCAGGACCCTTCTTGCAGTTTCCCAAGATGGGTGTAGGTTGTTTCAGCCTGTCTTATTTCCTTTCCACCTACAAGTCTGCCATATTTGCTTTTCTAAGACTGCAGTCCTCTTAAAATTGATAGCAGGAAACCTTTGATGGCTACTTGTCCCCAGCTTTAATTGGGTCTTTTCAGGAAAAGGCATCAATTCACACTTGTTCCTGGCCACAGCAAAGCACAGCACAGCACAGCAGGCTGATAATGTAAATTCCTGCAAAGCCTTTATTAGAAGAGTATTAAGACTGCTGCTCAGAAGGCCGAGACGGGCGGATCACAAGGTCAGGAGATCAAGACCATCCTGGCGAACACAGTGAAACCCTGTCTCTACTAAAAAAATACAAAAAACTAGCCGGGCGAGGTGGCGGGCGCCTGTAGTCCCAGCTACTTGGGAGGCTGAGGTAGGAGAATGGCGTAAACCCGGGAGGCGGAGCTTGCAGTGAGCTGAGATCCAGCCACAGCACTCCAGCCTGGGCGACAGAGCAAGACTCCGTCTCAAAAAAAAAAAAAAAAAGACTGCTGCTCAGAAACATTTACTTTCCCCTAAGACCACCTTCTTTCTAGGCAGGGGAAGGGGCTAGACAAGGGTCCTGGAATCCATTTCATTATCCCAACTTTGTTTTGAGCTTATTTCCATTTTATAGCCATAGAAAGCTTCAAGTACTACCACACATCCATCACCACAACCTGAGGCCAAAGGCCCAGAACATTCTATAGCAATGTCTAAACAAATATCCTTAAATACTGATTTTCAAATTAGGACTAAGATTTAATTTAAATGTTTCTTTGCGATGCACAACAGCTGCAGGATGGGTGAGAATGTGACTAAAGAGTACTGAAATGCCCCACAGAAACTTACTTCTGTAAGGATGGACTCATCCCCACCAACCTGGACATCTGATCAAGTGACAATCTTCAATGCTGTTATTTGAACAAATTGTAATTCACACACATACACATCTGCAACAGATTTATTTTTTAAAGGAATGGACTGAGAGAAAACAACATGGGCAGAAGTATGGAATAGAAAATAAATACAAATGTAGGCTATTCTGCTAATTGTTTTATAACCACAACAAACTAGTACAGAGAATGCCCTGTACAAAACACAACAAAAGGTTCAAACATCGAGGTGTTCCCTTAGCAAGGCTGAAAATTTCAGTCTCTGGTATTTGGAATTTAGGCTGCAGTCCTTGTTTTTGGATGGATCACTGGGTGTGTGGCACAGTCCATGCTTTTAACCGGATTTGAACAGAAGAATGGCCACTTGGCCCAGGTAGAAGTAGATGAAGTGTTTGGTTTCATGTGTCACGTAACTGCCGAAGTTCCTTCCCACGATGCAATGCCAGGTGGGATTGTACTTCTTGTCAAATTCCTGGGAAAGACAAAAGAAAAGAACTAGAATTTTATTTACCAGAGGTCAGTGTTTGCCTCCTGGATAAGCCAGAGCCTGTAGGGGCAGAAAGGAGGAACGTCAGCATCTGCAAATTCTTAGAATGAAAGAATGTTCCCCAGCTCCAAGACGCCTACATAGTGCATTAATACAAACATACTTGCAGTCTGAGCTAAGATGGGAATGGAGGCTGAGGAGGTCAAAGGACAAAAGGTCAGCCTTAAAGACAGGGTGCTTTGTTATTATGGTAATTACACCTTCACACCTTCTATAATATTCTTATTCATTGACAGAAGGTGACATTAACAGGTGTGGTTTATCATGTTCTGTGTAGAGAACCACCCTACTGTATTTGCCATGCCCCCAATTCCAAGAAAATGGTAAAAAATTAGCCCATCCCATTCCTCATCACAAAGATCTTAACTGCATCTGCAACACAAGACTTTTCCAAAAGGATAAAACTTCAAACAACATTGTATACCAAATGATTGCGGATCAAAATTAAATTTACAGGGACACAATACTGAAGCACTCCACTGTTGCCGTAAAAAATGCTGTAAACAGAATCTGTCAACTGGCCAAGTTTTATCCTTAATATCCAAACAGCCGTCCTCTCCACATCTGTCCGGATGATACTAATCTACTACCCTGTCCACTAGGTTAGCAAGTTGTAGGAACAACTCGTCGCCATTTATCCCACCCCAAGAGGTACTGGGGAGTAGAATGCCTGTGGGGGGCACTGGGTGCCAACCGTAATCTTTCTCTACAAAATTCTTACAAGTGTTTGTGGAGAGTCACACAAGATTTAGCTACTCTAACAGCACGCAGTGCGAAAACTTCTTTTAAAGCTATGAAGAGGAGTAACGCTCTTGCAAGCTAGACGCACGCACTGCTGCGTTTGTCAAAAAAGGCATTTATTTCTGTTCCATCTGAAGTCTTTCATCTTCCCATTCTCGACTGGAACCCTCCCACGGCTTAGGCTGCCAGCTTTCTTCCCTTCCAGCAAACACTGCTCGAGAAGTTGGCAGTCCTGCCGGCTTTCTAGACTGCCATTTGCCAAGCCCCCACCCCAGCCCCCAGCCCCGCCACCACCCACTTTCCCTCAACTCCCCACTGGAAGGCTGGCAAGATCTCCTCCCGGCCCGGCTGGAAACACCCACGCAGCTCCCCCCTCCGGAACACCCAGATGGATCCTCGGCGCAGGAACCACACAGAAGGGGGAACCGCTGCTCCCAGGTCTTAGATACCGTTGCTAGGTGGCGCTTTCCCCCCGCGGAGCTGGATAATCAAAAAAAAAAAAAAAAAAAAAAACTTCGGACGCCGGGGGTCTGGTCTTCTCCAGGGGAGTGCAAAATGCATCTGCGTCCTTTCTGGAAGCTTCTACACCCCGAGCCGCCAGGGGTGTTCCCGGGACCTGTCAGGCGCCCTGGGAAAGCAGGATCGAGGGGAAGGAACTCCCTGCTCCCGGCTGCGCCTCGGCCCCCGCGCCCATCCTCACCTTCTTGATATGAGCCGCAATGTCCTTCTCTATGTTGTATTTCTCCAGCGCCTGAGTAGCGCACTCCACCGAGTCCTGTTGCATCTCTTCCGACATGTCCGCATTTTTGATCACGGCCTTTCGGTCGCACATGGTTACCTAGTGGGCAAGGCCTGGGGTAAGGGTTTGAGTTGGGCCGCGCCCCCCAGGCACTAACTGCCCCCACCCCGGCCAGCGCTACAACGGGACGACGCCCCCCACCCCACTTCTCAGGAAGCAAGGGCTACGCGGCGGGCTAAGTCCAGAGTGGGGCGAAATAAGGCAGCGAGGACACCCCCTGGCCCCCCGAGTTTCTCACCGTGGAGAAGGGGGCTGGCCGACTGCAACGGTCTCCTGGGGGAGGTGCTTGCACAGCTCAGGCCCTCGTAGAGCTGCCGTCGCTACCGAAGCCGTGGCGCATCTAAGCAGCCCCACGCCAGCCGCCGCCGCCTAGTGCTCAGGCCCCGCCCTGCTCCCGCCGGCCCCGCCCCTCGCCGCGCGACCCTATTGGCTTGACGCAGCCCACGGCATTCTTCCATTGGTCCAAGGACTCCATGGTTCCCTCAGGATCTTTCTCCTGCATTTTGTTGCAGACCACAATGCACCGCTCACGGCGTCGGTTGCCCCGGCAATGGGCCCCACGCGGCGAGGCCCACACACACACCCAGAAGGTGGAGCCCCGGCCCGGTTGCGAGGACCACCCAGCTGTCTGGAGAGGTAGGAAGGCAGCTTCTGCCTGGGCCAAGGGAAGTGATTCCAAATTCACGGAGGTTGTTCCAGGGTGTGTTCTCGAACAACAGTCTCTAGAAGTTGGTGGCCATCCCTGCCCCCACCCCCCCACCACGACAGGTCGCAGGATCTCCGACCCCAGGTTAGCAGGATTATGACAGAAGTGGCCTCTCCCTTTACTGAAGGTATCTCTGAAGCAGGGCCGGCTTCGTGGGCAAACCAGCGGTGCAGTCTCACAGGAGGGGCCCTTACGTTTTCATTTTGCACTGGGCCCCATTTGTAGTGGTTCTGCTCTGAAATATTTAGGAGAGGGCATCCTCAGGATTGAGGGAGAGCTTCAAGGAGAGAGGGTGTTTCCTTACGAGTAAGGGATTATCCCCAAGAGTGGGGTCTCTGCCAAGCAATGCGGACATCTTTAAGGGGGTGGGGATGGGGATCCGGGTGGATTTGGGAGTGTTGAGCCCCGGGGTTTTTGTCCAGGGTGAGGCTTCTTGCTCAGGTGAGGCAGTCTTTCCTGTGTGGGAGAGATTCTTGGTTGGGATTTATCTCTGAGGAGGAGGTATCCTAATGGACGAAAAAGTGGCCCTTAGAGGGATGACGTCCCCCCTAGCTTAGGGAGGAGACACGAAGTGGTTAAAAAAGCAAGATCTTGGGGGAGTTGAGGGACAAGTCAGATCTGGATTTAAATCCCAGCATTGTCATTTACTAGCTATTTGAATGTTTTCTTTAAGTAAAGGAGGACTAAGTGTAAAAGGAAACCAGTTCATATGCTTGTTAGCAGTATAAAACATTTGAAGTTCTCTCAGCACAATGTGAGGCACATGGTAAATGATCAATGAATCTTATCAATAATTGTCAGTTTATAGAACTATCCCAAAGACCACAGCAAGGTTTTGAACAACCAGCTCTGAAATGCCTATAATGTATTTTTGAACCTCCATAAATAAGTTATCAGGTTAATCATGTATCTGGAAGCCTCCTATTTACATTTCTACATTTTTCTCTTGACCCCCTACTCTCTACTTAAAACAATTTGTGGCTGGGCATGGTAGCTCGCACCTGTAATCCCAGCACTTTGAGAAGCCGAGTGGAGGGGATCACTTGAGCTCAGGAGTCGGAGACCAACCTGGGCAATATGGCCAAACCCCATCTCAAAAAATAAAAATAAAACAATCTGAGCAGAGACACACAACTCCAGAAAGAAAAAGATGGGAATAGGCCGAGTGCAGTGGCTCATGCCTATAATCCCAGCACCGTGGGAGGCCGAGGCGGGTGGATCACCTGACGTAAGGATTTCGAGACCAGCCTGGCCAACATGGAGAAACCCCATCTCTACTAAAAATACAAAATTAGCCGGGTGTGGTGGCGCATGCCTGTAATCCCAGATACTCAGGAGGCTGAGGCAGGAGAATCACTTGAACCTGGGAGGCAGAGTCTGTATTGAGCCGAGATTGTGCCATTGCACTCAGCCTGGGCAACAGGAGCGAAAGTCCGTCTCCAAAAAAAAAAAAAAAAAAAAAAGGAAAAAAATGGGAATAATTAGAACCTCTTCAGGTTCAACATATGCATATCAATTAAATCAACAGCTTTTTCCAGTTCCATGTTTCTAATGGTGAGATTCAGGGTTTGAGAAGTTGTAATATTCCTATATAGTACCTCTCTTGAGGAAGAAATAGGTTGACAAGTGAGGACCCTGGAAATGCAGATGACACTAAAGTAAAGCCACGGTGACTCCACTAAGTAGAAACCCCAGGGAAATCTCCTAAATCATCCTCATGATTTTTTTCCGTGTCTACACTACCTCTATTATTATTTATTTAATTTTTGCTATAATAATACTATCATTATAATATAATAATGTAATTGTTCATCAATAATACCTTATATGGCCGGGCGTAGTGACTCACGCCTGTAATCCCAGCACTTTGGGAGGCCGAGGAGGGCAGATCACAAGGTCAGGAGATCAAGACCATCCTGGCTAACATGGTGAAATCCCGTCTCTACTAAAAATACAGAAAAAAAATAAATTAGCCGGGCATGGTGGTGAGTGCCTATAGTCCCAGCTAGTTGGGAGGCTGAGGCAGGAGAATGGCGTGAACCTGGAGGCTGAGCTTACAGTGAGCCAAGATCGTGCCACTGCACTCCAACCTGGGAGACAGAGCAAGACTCTGTCTCAAAAATAAATAAATAAATAATAAAAAGTAATACTTTATATATTATTTAATAATTTTCTTTGAACTCCCTTTATTTTTTAAATAAGTATACTTTTTGTTTTATTTTATTTTTTTGAGATGGAGTCTCGCTCTGTTGCCCAGACTGGAGTGCAGTGGTGTAATCTGGGTTCAAGCGATTCTTCTGCCTTGGCCTCCTGAGTAGATGGGATACAGGTGCACACCACCATGCCAGGCTAATTTTTCTATTTTTGTAGAGACAGGGTCTTGCCATGTTGGCCAGGCTCAAGTGATCCGCCTGCCTTGGCCTCCCTAAGTTTTGGGATTACAGGCGTGAGCTACCGCACCCGGCCTAATAAGTATGCTTTTAAAAGACAAATTTATATCATTACCGTAAATGGAAAGCCAGTCTCACTGGCCATAAATAGAAGGTAACTATAAAATATAAATATTATAATATAAAACATTTATTTTTGCATTGTTAAACTGATCTCGGACACTGTAAGTGATATGTGTCCTACACTTGAAAAACGCTACCCTTGAGGAGGGTTCTTAAATGGGGTCCACGGCCAGATTGCAAAGGTTTCCCAAGCCCTCTGGAATTGTGCACAAAAATGTATGTAGTGCTTACAGGCATTTTTCCAAACAGAAGATCCTTAGCTTCCATCAGACTCACAAAGGGATTCAGAACCTAAGGAGGATTAAAAAGAAAAAGAAAAACTGTTGTACAATAACCCAAACTCCTAGAATAAATGTGAGATTCCTTCACCAGGTCCCCCTGAAGTGGCTCATATGGGGTTCTATAGCATCACACATTTTGGCAACTTACTATATCTACTCCTGCCTGATAAACTTGCTTAAAAATCCTTCTACACCTGAAAACCTGCATTTTTCATTCTTGCCACAGGAAATTATAACTAGGAGTTGTTAACGTTTCTGAGAGCACAGGCCTTGGAATCAACCTAAGCTATGAGCTCCTTCAAGTTAGTTAACCTCTCCAAGATACAGGTTCCTGGTTGTTATTTTTTTATTTTTTTATTTTTTGAGACAGAGTCTTGCTGTGTCGCCCAGGCTGGAGTATAGTGGCACGATCTCTGCTCACTGCAAGCTCCGCCTCCCAGGTTCGCAGCATTCTCCTGCCTCAGCCTCCCGAGTAGCTTGGACTACAGGTGCCCGCCACCACGCCCGGCTAATTTTTTGTATTTTCAGTAGAGATGGGGTTTCACCCTGTTAGCCAGGATGGTCTCAATCTCCTGACCTGGTGATCTGCCCACCTCAGCCTCCCAAAGTGCTGGGATTACAGGCGTGAGCCACCGCGCCCGGCCCTGATTGTTATTTTTTATTTTTATTTATTTATTTATTTTTGAGACGGACTTTTGCTCTGTCACCCAGGCTGAAGTGCAGTAGTGCGATCTCAGCTCACTGCAACCTCCCCCTCCCGGGTTCAAGCGATTCTCTTGCCTCAGCCTCCTGAGTTGCTGGGATTACATGCGTTAGTCACTACTCCTGGCTAATTTTTGTATTTTTAGTAGAGACAGGGTTTCACCATGTTGGCCAGGCTGGTCTCGAACTCCAGACTTCAGGTGATCCACCCACCTCGTAGGTTCCTGATTTTTAAATGGAGATCACATCTTCGTTATAGGTTGGTGGCAGGGATTATATTAAATAATGCATCTAGAAACCTAGCCATGGTATAATAAATGGTAGCTACTGCCACTATGTATTGAGACCTTACCATGTGCCAGACATTTTAGACACATTATCTCATTGGCTTCTCATAATAATTCTACAAGGTAAGAACTGTTTGTCTTTTTATTACACAGATGAAGAAAATGAGGTTCAAAGAGATGAAGTCCCTTACCTAAAGTCACAGTGATAGAAAGTGACAGAGCTGGGATTTGAATCCTGATCTGACTCCACAGTCCCACATGGTAGGTGGAACCTCTGAGCTATACCTAAACAAAGAGAGCTGATGCCTCAGAACAGAGTGATGTCCCTGGATACACTAAGCATCCTTGGCCCCTGGTGAGAGTTCCCTAAATATATGTGGATGGATGGATGGATGGATGGATGGATGGATGGATGGATGGAAGGAAGGAAGAAAGCATGGATAGTTCAGACTACTTCAGCCTTGATTCCTCAGCAACAAACACCTCAAACTTGACCCTACATTGGTCCTTGGCTGTCGTGATCTTCCTTGGACAGAATCACCTTTCAACTCCGATCATCACACTTTCCCAGGGCCCTCAGAAAGCCCTTCAGAGTTGTAACTCACAGGCAGGCTGAGGGATTCTTTGGGGGTCTGCAGCTCTCCTCACCTCATCCACAAGTAGGACCATGGCCTGTGCCTCACTACTGCCCCAGGATCACTCTGTTCCCAGCCCAGTCCAGCAATCACTTGTCTAGCTTTCTGGGACCTGAGTACTTTCTTGGACCATGAGTCCTGTGACCACCCTAGCAGCTCTAACCCTCCCTTACCTGAAAGGAAGTGTGAAGTGACCGTGCAGGCCCCAGAGTGGATTGAAGACCCCGTCGAGAAAGAAGGCACCATGTGGGAGAGAATGCAAGGCCTAGGTCTGAATCCGGAAGCTTCCACCCCATGAAGAAGGGCTGGCACCAGCCGGGGGCTGGCAGGGGAGCTGAGCTTTGGAGCCAAGGACTGTACTGCAGTGCAGGGAGAGTGAGGCCAGAAAGGCTGAGACAACTCAGGGAAGGAAAACCTCCCTTCTGGCTAATAGCCAAGCATCGCCTGAGTAGACCGACACTCTACTGTCCACAGGGGCAGCAGATGAAGACACATTCAGAGAGGACTAACAGGCCCCCTCAGCTCCCAGTCAGAGGGCAGAGCAACCCATAACAGACGTTAAAGGAACAGACTCTGAGGTCAGGCAGCCTTGGGTGTTCATCTGTCCCTACTAAGCCATGTGACGTTAGGCAAGTGAGTCCACCTCTCTGAGACTCAGGTTCCTCATCTGTAAAATGGGGATTATAAGAGTCCTTGTTTCTCAGGGACAATGTGAGGGTTGAGATGGTACGCATAGAGAATGTAGTGCACTACTGGGCATGTGGCAAACATCAGTGATGCTAGTTACCGTTTATCATTAGTGTTCCTGTAGACCAGGACTTCTCAACCTTAGCACTATTCACCTTTTGGGCTAGAAAGTTTTTTTGTTGTGGGGAGCTGTCCTATGCATTTGAGGATGTTTAACAGCACCCCTGGCCTCTACCCACTAGATGCCAATCACACCACACCCCCAGTTTCAACAACCAAAAATGTCTGCAGATGGTGCCGAATGTCTCCTGGAGGGTGAAATCATTCCCTAGCAGTTGAAAACCACCACCCTAAACAATCTGGACTGAGTTTGAATGTCACAGATCCCAAGCTCACAGCTCCATGTAAAGGCCACAAGGCAGGCAGGCCTACTTACAGATGAAGGAACGGAAAGAGCAACAATTACAGATCGAGCTGGCTAGCTCCCGTGTAGACTAAGAGGCAGGATCTGTAGTCTGCTCTAGGAGCTAACAAGGCCTCTGTGACTCAGTAGGCTACCTCAGTGTCACTCTTTAATTATATGCAAAGTGGTCTTGAGTTAACTTTTAATTATTCTAGGGCTCTAAACAAGAAAATAGGTAGTTGGTATCTGATTTCTGGCATCTAGATTCTGATTCACTGACTGGGAGAAAATCTGACTCTCCAGAACTCTTTCAGAGTTCATTTGGCCCTTCATTTATGACTCTGGGGAGATTTCTGAGCAAGAACTGTCAGGGCCTGAGTCAGGCCCTGTTCCAGGTGCTGGAAATGCACAAGAGAACAAAACAAGCAAAGTTCCTTCTTCATGGAACTTATAGCAGGAGAATAAAGATAAAATCAAGCAAAAATATTTATCCCTGATAAGGGCAGTGGATAAAAATAAAGTAGAATAGGCCAGGCACGGTGGCTCACGCCTGTAATCCTAGCTCTTTGGGAGGCCAAGGTGGGCAGACTGGCTGAGCTCAGGAGTTCGAGACCAGCCTGAGCAACACGGTGAAATCCCGTCTCTATTAAAATATAAAAAATTAGCTGAGTGTGGCAGCATGCACCTGTAGTCCAGCTACGCAGGAGGCTGAGGCAGGAGAATTGCTTGAACCCGGGAGGCGGAGGTTTCAGTGAGCTGAGATTGTGCCACTGCATTCCAGCCCAGGTGACAGAGTAAGACTCCACCTCAAAAACAATCAAATAAAATAAGTAGAATAAGAGAACCAAGCGTCACTGAGTGAGGGGTCTTGTTTTAAAGAGTTTTCTAGGAAGACTTCTCTGAGAAGGTACCATTTGAGCCAAGACTTGATGACCTCGCTCCTGCATGAGGGCGGAGTGTGGGGAAGCTGATGGGAGCAGTGAGAGAGGTGGGAGCAGTTAGAGGCTATTGCAGCAGTCCAGGTAAGAAGGAATGGTGGCTTGGACAAGGAGGTGGTGGCAGAGATGGGGCAGAGATGGCCAGATTCCAGATGTATTCTGAAGGTAGAGCTGACAGATTTGCTGAGGAATTGGATGCAGAATAGGAGGGAACCAGAGGCAGTCAAGGATGATTCCAGACTTGTGAACTGAACAATGAGAAGAATGGATTGAGATGGGGAAGTCTGGCAGAGGAAACAAGAAGTTCTGTTTTGGCCATGTTAAGTCTGAGATGCCTACTAGATATTCCAAGTGGAGATGTCAAATATGCAGTTGGATATATGAGTTCTGGGAAGAGGGCCAGCCTTGAGCTATAATTTGGAGAGTCATCAGCTTATAGGTGACATTTAAAGCCACGGGACTGGATGAGATCACCACTGAGAGCGGAGTACGTGTAGATGGAAGTAATGCTTATTCAGCTAGCAATATTCTCTGAGCTTTTACTATGGGCCAGGCCCAGAGCTAGGTGCTAGGTACAGAGATGGACTTCCCTTGGCACCTGCCCCAGAGAAGCTCTATTGCTTACTTAATTTTCCTGCGTAAGTGCTTTAGCCATGTGGAGGATGAGCCTTGAGTTCCTACCCTGCCTCTTAGTCACTTAGTCTTTTTTTTTTTTTTTTTTTTTTTGAGACAGAGTTTCATTCTTGTTGCCTAGGCTGGAGTACAATGACGTGATCTTGGCTCACCGCAACCTCTGCCTCCTGGGTTCAAGCGATTCTCCTGCCTCAGCCTCCTGAGTAGGTGGGATTACAGGCATGCACCACCATACCAGGCTAATTTTTTGTATTTTTAGTAGAGATGGGGTTTCTCCATGTTGGTCAGGCTGGTCTTGAACTCCTGACCTCAGATGATACACCCACCTTGGCCTCCCAAAGTGCTGGGATTACAGGCATTAGCCACCGCACCCTGACTCATTTTTTCAACAGACATTTGTTGAGCACCTGCTTGATACAAGGCCCCCATCTAGGCACAAGGGACATGAAAGGAAGCAAGTCAGACACAGTTCCTATCCTCTTGGAGTTTACATTTTATATGTGGAGACAGACATGGAACAGGATGCACATAGGATCACAGGATGTGACAAATGCAGTGGAGGAGAAAGATAGGCTGGTGTGAGAGCTGTTAATGGGGGCTCTGCTCTAGCCTGGGAGGCAAGGAAGGCTTTTCCAGGAGTCACATTAGAGAAACAATCTATCCAAGCAGGGAACTAGGCTGGGGGAAGTGCAGGGAGCTTTTTAGGTGGAAAGAACAGCATGTTCAAAGGCCTAAAGCTGGAAGGAGGCTGACTTGGCTCCAGAGAAGCTGTTGGGGGAGTGTGGGAGAGACAAGGCAGGGAGTAGGGGTGGGGAGCAGCCAGACCTTTGGAGTCTTATAAGCCTGGTTAAGACACGTGGACTGTATTCTGCGGTCACCAGTGGCTCTGTTGAGGTGGGAAATTAAAAAAATAATAAAATTAAAAAGAAAGAGAAATAAGTTTTCCTGTATTAGGCTGACTTGTACCAGAGGCAGCAATAGGCACAACCCAGACCCAGGAAAATTCTTGATAATATTATCTAATGTGCTCTGGAGACTTTCCCAGCACTCCCTCAACATAGGGAGAAGAAAAGCAAATTTTCCTTTGTTTTATGGAATGAGTTTATAGATTCCTGTTCTCTGTGACTAGTGATTTCAAGTATTGTTTTATCTAAGCAGTAGAGTGAAGGTCATGAACCTCTGAGCTGGCCTGAGTTACGGCCACCTGGGCGCCATAGTGAAGGTTATGGGATAAGCCTGTGCCTAGGCAAACCTAGATAACGGACATCTGGGTTGCTTGGCAACGGTCATGTGCAATCCTGAGTTTGTCCTGCCTCTGTATCCCTGCTTTCATGCCACTGTAAGCTTGCTTCAAGCTAGCCCACCCCCTTTTGTGAAGTGTATATAAAAGTCAAGTGCTGTCTTTCTTCCAGGCCCAATCTTTTGGACGTTGAGTCAGCTGGGCCTGAGTGCACTCAATAAATGATTCTGTTTTAGATTGAGACCATCCTGGCTAACATGGTGAAACCCCATCTCTACCAAAAATACAAAAACAAAATTAGTCGGGCGTGGTGGCGGGTACCTGTAATCCCAGCACTTTGGGAGTCTGAGGCGGGCAGATCACGAGGTCAGGAGATCAAGACCATCCTGGCTAACATGGTGAAACCCTGTCTCTACTAAAAATACAAAAAAATTTAGCCAGGCTTGGTGGCGGGCACCTGTAGTCCCAGCTACTCAGGAGGCTGAGGCAGGAGAATGGCGTGAACCCAGGAGGCGGAGCTTGCAGTGAGCCGAGATCACGCCACTGCACTCCAGCCTGGGCGACAGAGCAAGACTCCGTCTCAAAAAAAAAAAAGGATTCTCGGCCGGGCGCGGTGGCTCAAGCCTGTAATCCCAGCACTTTGGGAGGCCGAGGCGGGTGGATCACGAGGTCAGGAGATCGAGACTATCCTGGCTAACATGGTGAAACCCCGTCTCTACTAAAAATACAAAAAACTAGCCGGGCGTGGTGGNGGATCATGAGGTCAGGAGTTCAAGACCAGCCTGGCCAAGATGTTAAAACCCTATCTCTACTAAAAATACAAAAATTGGCCAGGCGTGGTGGTGGGCGCCTGTAATCTCAGCTACTTGGGAGGGTGAGGCAGAGAATTGCTTGAACCCAGGAGGTGGAGGTTGCAGTGAGCCAAGATTGTGCCACTGCACTCCAGTCTGGGCAACGGAGCAAGACTCCGTCTCAAAAAACAAAAAAACAAACAAACAAAAAAAACAAAAAAAAACCCTTCTACAACATTACTATTTACTTATGTATTTTTAAAGATGGGGTCCCACTCTGTCACCCAGGCTGGATTACAGTGGTACAATCCTAGCTATCCTAGCTCACTGCAGCCTTAAACTCCTGGGCTCAAGCAGTTGTCCTGCCTTGGCCTCCCAAAGTGCTGGGATTACAAGCGTGAGCTACTGCACCCAGCCCAATTTTAATAACTTCTTAATAGTCCATGTGGCCGGGGGTGGTGGCTCATGCCTGTACTCCCAGAACTTTGGGAGGCCGAGGTGGTTGGATCACTTGCAGTCAGAAGTTCGAGACCAGTCTGGCCAATATGGTGAAATCCTATCTCTACTAAAAATATAAAAAATTAGCCAGGCGTAGTGGTGTGTGCCTGTAGTCCCAGCTACTTGGGAGGCTGAGGCAGGAGAATTGCTTGAACCCAGGAAGCGAAGCAGAGGTTGCAGTGAGCCGAGATTGCGCTATTACACTCCAGCCTGGGTGTCACCGTGAGACTCCGACTAAAAAAAAAAAAAAAAAAAAAAAAATAGTCCATGCATAACTTTTTGAAACAATCACTTATCAACGGACACTTAAGTTGCTTCCAGTTTTTCAGTATTGTTACAGTGCTGTGTTCTGATGAATATCTTTCAAAGATAAAAATAATCTTTTTAATTCTACTTTCAGAAGTAATAGATACTCATTGTATAAAAGTGAAACACTGTAGAAATTTAGAATCTGAAACAGAAAGTTCCTTTGTAAGATTTGTAATCTTACAACTCTAAGATAATGTTAAAATTTGATTTTTTCCCTGCATATAACAGGCTTTTTTCCTTTTTACCAAAATGGGATGATTCTGAGTTCCCTGTCACGATATATAAATCTACTTTATTCCTTTCATAAACTTCCATACGTTTCCACCACCTGTCCCCACCCGCCCACCCACATCTGTATACACACATTCTGCCTCCCTTGCCGTTACCCTGCGTGAACTGTTCATGCTCCTATCTAAGGCCATCTCCCTGGCGCTGGGTCCATCTCCTCTCGTTCCTGTGATTGTCTCTTCTCCCTCTCCTGCATCATCGGTTTCCCCTGTCTTCTGGATTATTCCCACCAGCATGCAAACATGCTGTCATATTCTTTTAAAAATGCTTCCCTTGCCTACACATTCTCCTGTAGCTACCACCCCATCTCGGCTCTCCTCCAAGAGTTGTCTGTACTCCCTGTCCCCAATTCCTCACCTCCCATTCTCTCTTTAATCCACTGCACCGAGACAGCTCAAATGTGGTGGTCACCGGTGACCACCATGCTGCTAAACACAGTGGCCAATTCTCAGTGCCCTTCATGGCCATACTTGTCACAGTTGCTCTCTTCTTCTGGGTCCTCCCCTGGCTTCCAGGACCCCACACTCTCTCAGCTGTCCTCCCATCTCACTGGCTGCACCACCTCAGGCTCCTTTGTTTGTTTCCCCTTTTCTTCCTGATGTCTGAAGGAAGGAGTGACCCAAGTCTTCTCTATTGGGCTACTTCTCTATTTAAACTCTCTCCCTTGGGAGTCTCCATTTTCATGGCTTTAAATTTCGTGGCTCACTACTCTCAAATTTGTATTTTCACCCCAAACTTTGCCCCTGAATGCCCATCCTATATCTCCAAGTCCTATTTGAAATAGCTCTAGGATGTCTAACAGGCATCTGTCTCAAACCTAACACATCCACAACAGACCTGCTTTACTCCCAAACCTGCCGGCTTCACTGCATTCTTCTCAGGAGAGAGATCTAGATGTTTTCCTTGACTTGTGTATATTTCTCACACCTCATATCTAATCCATCAACAAATTCTTTAAGCTCAATCTTGAAAATATATCTCATGGCCGGGCGCGGTGGCTCAAGCCTGTTATCCCAGCACTTTGGGAGGCCGAGATGGGCAGATCACGAGGTCAGGAGATCGAGACCATCCTGGCTAACACAGTGAAACCCCATTTCTACTAAAAAAAATACAAAAAAACTAGCCGGGCGACGTGGCGGGCGCCTGTAGTCCCAGCTACTCGGGAGGCTGAGGCAGGAGAATGGCGTAAACCCGGGAGGCGGAGCTTGCAGTGAGCTGAGATCCGGCCACTGCACTCCAGCCTGGGGGACAGAGCCAGACTCCGTCTCAAAAAAAAAAAAAAAAAAGAAAATATATCTCACCACCTTCGCTCTTCTGACCTTTGTTTTTTGAAACAGAGCTTTGCTCTGTCGTCCAGGCTGGAGTACAGTGGCACAATCTCAGCTCACTGCAGCCTCCACCTCCCAAGTTCAAGCAATTCTCCTGCCTCAGCCTTCCTTGTAGCTGGGATTACAGGCGTGCACCACCATACCCAGCTAATTTTTGTATTTTTAGTAGAGACAGGGTTTTGCCATGTTGGCCAGGCTGTTCTCGAACTCCTGACCTCAAGTGATCCACCTGCCTTGGACTCCCAAAGTGTTGGGATTACAGGCGTGAACCACTGCGCCTGGCCACTCTTCTAATTTTAGTCCACACTCTTCTGATTTTAGTCCAAGCTATTGTCATTTTCCATATAGACAATTACAGTAGCATCCAGTGGGTCTTTCTGTGCCCACCTTTGCTGTGCCACAGACTATTCTTCTCCAAGTGGCCACAGTGATCCTTTTAAAAGTCCAGTCAAGGCCAGGTGCAGTGGCTCACACCTGTAATCCCAGGACTTTGGGAGGCCGAGGTGGGTGGATCACCAGAGGCCAGGAGTTCAAGACCAGCCTGGCCAACATAGTGAAACCCCATCTCTACTGAAAATATAAAAAACATTAGCCAAGTGTGGTGCAGGCGCCTATAATCCCAGCTACCTGGGAGGCTGAGGCACGAGAATCGCTTGAACCCAGGAGGTGGAAGTTCCAGTCAGCCAATATCGTGCCACTGCATTCCAGCCTGTGCAACAGAACGAGACTGTCTCAAAACAAAACAAAAAAACAAGGAATGATATGACTCTTCTCTATTCAAAACTTTTGAATTGGTTCCCAATTCAGGTCCTAAAAAGATTGTCCTTTCTCCATTGAATTTTGTTTGCAACTCTGTCAAAAATCAGGCTGGGAGACGTGGCTTATGGTAATCTCAGCAGTTTGGGAGGCCGAGGCAGGTAGATTGCTTGAGCCCAGGAATTCAAGACCTGCTTGGGCAACACAGGGAAACCTCATCTCTACAAACAATTTAAAAATTAGCCAGGCATGGTGGCGTGCACCTGTGGTCCCAGCTACTGTGGTCCTAACTACTTGGGAGGCTGAGGCAGGTGAATCACTTGAGCCTGGGAGGTTGAGGCTGCAGGGAGCCATGATCACGCACTGTACTCCACCCTGGACAACAAAGCAAGACCCCATCTCCAAAAACAAAAAAAGGAGTTGACTATTTTTTTTTTTTTTTATTTTTTGAGACGAAGTCTCGCTCTGTCGCCCAGGCTGGAGTGCAGTGGCCGGATCTCAGCTCACTGCAAGCTCCGCCTCCCGGGTTTACGCCATTCTCCTGGCTCAGCCTTCCGAGTAGCTAGGACTACAGGCGCCTGCCACCTCGCCCGGCTAGTTTTTTGTATTTTTTAGTAGAGACGGGGTTTCACCGTGTTAACCAGGATGGTCTCGATCTGCTGACCTTGTGATCCGCCCGTCTCGGCCTCCCAAAGTGCTGGGATTACAGGCTTGAGCCACCGCGCCCGGCCTCTTTTTTTTTTTCTTTAAGAGATGAGGTCTTGCTCTGTTTTCCAGGCTGGATCCTGGGCTTAAGGGATCCTCCTGCCTCAGCCTCTTGAGTAGCTGGGACCACAGGCATGAGCCACCATGCCTGGCTAAATTTTTATTTTTTTGTAGAGATAGAGGTCTCGCCATCTTGCCCAGGCTGGTCTCAAACTCGTGGACTCAAGCAATCCTCCTGCCTCGCCTTCCCAAAGTGCTGGGATTACAGGTGTGAGCCACCGTGTCCAGCCTGGGCTGTCTATTCTGTCCCATTGCTCTGTGTGTTTATCTTTTTGCTGATACCACCCTACTTTGAATACTGTAACTTTTATAGTGAGTCTTGAAGTTGGGTAATGTGAGTCCTCTATTTTTTTTCAGAATTGTTTTGGCTAATCTAGTACCTTTGCCTTTCTCTGTAAAAAATTTGTTTTGGCGAGGCCGGGCATGGTGGCTCATGCCTGTAATCCCAGCACTTTGGGAGGCCGAGGTGGGCGGATCACAAGGTCAGGAGATTGAGACCATCCTGGCTAACACCGTGAAACCCCACCTCCACTAAAACTACAAAAAATTAGCCGGGCATGGTGGCGGGCGCTTGTAGTCCCAGCTACTCAGGAAGCTGAGGCAGGAGAATGGTGTGAACCTGGGAGGTGGAGCTTGCAGTGAGCCAAGATCGCGCCACTGCACTCCAGCCTGGGCGACAGAGCGAGACTCCATCTCAAAAAAAATAAAAAAAATTATTTTGGCGTAACTAGTACCTTTGCCTTTCTATGTTGCCCAGGCTGGAGTGCATTGGCTACTCACAGGCATGATCGTGGTGTATTACAGCCTCAAACTCCTGGCCTCCAGTGATCTTCCTGTCTCAGCTTCCCAAGTAGCTCCCAAGTGTGCAACTGAGACTACAGGTGCAGAACACAGTGCCGTGGCTTCTGTGTAAATTTTAGAATCAGTTTGTAGACAGTGTCTGGGAGGGAAAACTTTTTATCTACCCTCAAGTTTAGTCTTTGGGGGCCTGTGAATTAAACAGATGAAAGATATATTACAAGAGGAGGCCAGGCATGGTGGCTTACACCCATAATCCCAACACTTCGGGAGCCTGAGGCAGGAGGATCACTTGAGTCCGGAAGGTCGAGGCCGCAGTGGGCTAGCATCATGCCACTGCACTGCCCCATGGGCAACAGAGCGAGACCCCTGTCTCTAAAACAAACAAAAAGAGGACAAAATTTAATCATTTATTTTATTAACATACATATGAGAGTTCACCAGAAAGACCATCCACATTATTAGAGATGGGAACTTTCAGCTCCATCTGCCAACCTCCAGGGAGGTGAGTGGGGCTAGTGACTGGGCTCCAAACACTCTTGAACAGGAGGTTCCAAGAGTCTGGAAGGATGAACACACTGATGTGCTGGGAGGGTGGTGCACCTAGAGAGGACATGGAAGTTCTGTTCCCACCTTCTCCCACTGTGCCCCGCCCCATGCCTTGCCCTATGCATCGCTTCCATTTGGCTGATCCTAGTTGTATCCTTTATAATAAACTGGAAAATGTAAATCAGGTGCTGTCCTGAGTTCTGTGAGTCACTCTAGTAAATTATTGAGCCTGAAGGGGTTGAGTGGGAACCTCTGAATTTGTAGTAGGGCCAACAAAAATGTGGGTAGCTGGGGTACCTCATTTGTGCAGGCATCTGAAGTGGGGGTGGTCTTGCGGGACTCAGCCCTTAACCTTTGTTCAGGGTCTGTGCTAACTCTGGGTAGTTAGTGTCAGAACTGAATGGAATTTTCAGAGGTCCAATTGATCTCAGATAATTGAATAAAATTGATGTGGAAAAATGACATGTATCTGGTGCCAGAGATAAAGACCACACCACACATTTGGTGTCATAAATGTGTCAAAGATAAGACATCACAGGAAGTCACTGGTATTAGCACAGTGTTATACAGACTTCAATAAATATAAGAATCATAAACTAGGCCGGGCGCGGTGGCTCAAGCCTGTAATCCCTGCACTTTGGGAGGCCGAGACGGGCGGATCACGAGGTCAGGAGATCGAGACCATCCTGGCTAACATGGTGAAACCCCGTCTCTACTAAAAAAATACAAAAAACTAGCCGGGCACGGTGGCGGGCGCCTATAGTTCCGGCTACTCGGGAGGCTGAGGCAGGAGAATGGCGTGAACCCGGGAGGCGGAGCTTGCAGTGAGCCGAGATCCGGCCACTGCACTCCAGCCTGGGCGACAGAGCGAGACTCCGTCTCAAAAAAAAAAAAAAGAATCATAAACTACAAATAGGAAAAAATAAATTAAGAAATATGTGAATAGGCCGGGCGCGGTGGCTCAAGCCTGTAATCCCAGCACTTTGGGAGGCCGAGACGGGTGGATCACAAGGTCAGGAGATCGAGACCATCCTGGCTAATACGGTGAAACCCCGTCTCTACTAAAAATACAAAAAACTAGCCGGGCGCGGTGGCGGGCGCCTGTGGTCCCAGCTACTCGGGAGGCTGAGGCAGGAGAATGGCGTAAACCCGGGAGGCGGAGCTTGCAGTGAGCTGAGATCCGGCCACTGCACTCCAGTCTGGGCGACAGAGCGAGACTCCATCTCAAAAAAAAAAAAAAAAAAAAAAAGAAATATGTGAATAGATGGAAACTGATATGCTTCTGGATGGGAAGGCCAAACACAGCAAAAAATTTTAAAAATTCCCACATAGATTTAGAGATGCAACACTATTCCAATTAAAATACCACAGGATGCCATACAGAACTTGATAAAATGATTCTAGAATGTTTCTAGAGAAATACAGAAAGATGCAACCGGGCGCGGTGGCTCACACCTGTAATCCCAGCACTTTGGGGGACCAAGGCAGGTGGATCATGAAGTCAGGAGATTGAGACCATCCTGGCTAACACAGTGAAACCCCGTCTTTACTAAAAATGCAAAACAATTAGCCAGGCGTGGTGGCGGGTGCCTGTAGTCCCAGTTACTTGGGAGGCTGAGGCAGGAGAATGGCATGAACCCGGGAGGCAGAGCTTGCAGTGAGCCGAGATGGAGCCACTGGACTCCAGCCTGGGCAACAGAGCGAGACTCCGTCTCAAAAAAGAAAAAGAAAAAATGCTTTGAATGCTTTGAGGCAGAACAAAAGGAGTAATGGGAGACAACAAGGCCTTTCAGAGGTATAAACTCAAAGGAAAGTTCTAGATTGGGTCACACAGGTCTGGGCCCCTTATTAAGTCAAGAACCTGAAGGCTGAGGAGGGCTTGGCCAGGCAAAGACTCGGGAGGCAGAGGTGGAGGGAGCGAAACAGTGTCCAGGGAGAAGAGGCAGCCCATGCAAAGACCTGGAGGAAGGAAAGGGACACAGGCTTCCAGACAGCAGATCCCAGAGAAGCTGCCAGGAGTAGCAGGAGAGGAGAAGAAGCTGCTGCAGGCACATCCGGAAGGCCAAGGTGAGGTTGTGGAGATGGTGTTGTCTCCAGGGGGCAGATACTCTCTCCCATCTGCTGTGTCCCTAGCATCTAGCACAGTACACACTCTAGATGTCAATATCTTGGAGATCTTTTCATATCCACACATATGAATGTGGCATTTTTAATGTCTGCATAGTATTCAGAACTAGAACTGTACATTTCCTGCTTAACCAGCCCCCTCTGGATGCAGAGTGAGGTCCCCTCTAATTTTGGGGGAAATCACAGGTTTTAATAAACACCCTCACATTTTGAATTCTGCTCCCCCTGAGCCCCATCTTCCGCACATGAGGAGGGATGATTGGATTTTTGCTTTGTCCCACTCTGCTGTCCTTCTGCCTTCCAAACAAGCATCCTTTTGCTATTCACAGCTCTCCTTTGGACACTGTGAGGCCATACTCCCCTCAGGGCCCCTGCCCCCAGACAGATCATGCCACCCCTTTACAATCATCCTATTCAGGGATATACAATAAACATTTGTATGGTAAAGGCAACTCATACTGATTGCCAGTGAACATCTGAAATACTTAGGACTGGCATGTGTAATCTAACCCAGCCAGGCTCTGATTTACATTAGGGCATCTCACTGTAAGTAGCTTGTGGCTCTAGTGCAAGGAAGAACAGCCCTCACCTCCACCCTATGCTCTAACTGTGCTGAACTATTTAGCTTCCCAAAAGCCCCAAGCTTGCCTCCGTCCTCCTAGCTTTCTTTGCAGTGCTTTCCTTCTGTCTGGAATGCTTTTTTTCTCCTCTCATTTACCTGCCTAGCACCATCTGGTTCTTCAGGTCTCAGTTAAGAAGCCACTCCCTCCAGGAAGTCTTCCCTGAACACTCCCCTCCAGCCTGGGTTAAGAGCTGCAGGAGTGCCCTGAATTTCTTGTAGCACATGTCTCATTTTGTTATAATTGCCTTTTTAAATTTTATTTTATTATTATTATTATTATTATTATTTTTGGAGACGGAGTTTCACTCTTGTTGCCCAGGCTAGATGGTGTGAGCTCGGCTCACCACAACCTCCGCCTCCCTGGTTCAAGCGATTCTCCTGCCTCAGCCTCCCAAGTAGCTGGGATTATAGGCATGTGCCACCATGCCCGTTTAATTTTTTGTATTTTTAGTAGAGATGGGGTTTCTCCATGTTGGTCTCGAACTCCTGACCTCAGGTGATCCACCTGCCTCAGCCTCCCAAAGTGCTGGGATTACAGGCGTGAGCCACTGCACCCGGCCTATTACTATTATTTTTTAGATGGAGTCTTGCTCTGTCACCCAGGCTGCTGTGCAGTGGTGTGATCTTGACTCACTGCAACCTCTGTCTCCTGGGTTCAAGCGATTCTCCTGTCTCAGCCTCCCGAGTAGCTGGGATTACAGGCGCCCGCCACCATGCCCAGCTACTTTTTGTATTTTTAGTAGAGACACCGTTTCACAGCCCGGCGCAGTGGCTTACACCTGTAATCCCAGCACTTTGGGAGGCCGAGGTGGGTCAGGAGTTCAAGACCAGCCTGGCCAACATGGCAAAACCCTGTCTTTACTAAAAATACAAAAATTAGCTGGGCATGGTGGCGGGCACCTGTAATCCCAGCTACTCGGGAGGCTGGGGCAGGAGAATCGCTTGAACCTGGGAGGTGGAGATTGCCGTGAGCCAAGATCGTGCCATTGCACTCCAGCCTGGGTAACAAGAGCGAAACTCCTTCTCAAAAAAAAAAAAAAACTTTTGGCCGGGTGCAGTGGCTCAAGCCTGTAATCCCAGCACTTTGGGAGGCCGACACAGGCGGATCACCTGAGGCTAGGAGTTTGAAACCAGCTTACCCAACATGGCTTAACCTTGTCCCTACTAAAAATACAAAAAAAATTAGCCAGGCATGGTGGCGCATGCCTGTAATCCCAGCTACTGAGGCAGAAGAATCACTTGAACCCAGGAGGCAGAGGCTGCAGTAAGCCGAGATCGAACTATTGCACTCCAGCCTGGGCAACAAGAGCAAAACTCTGTCTCAGAAAAAAAAAATTTTTTTTTTTACTTTATTTTTCAGAGATGAGGTCTTGCTCTGTCACCCAGGCTGAAGTACAGTGGCGAGATCCTAGCTCAAAGCAGCCTCCAACTCCTGGGCTCAAGTCATCCTCCCACTTCCACCTCTAGAGTAGCTGGGACTACAGGCGCACACGATCACGCCTGGCTATTTTTTTTTTTTTTTTTTTGGTAGAGATGGGGTCTACTAGGTTTCCTAGGCTGGTTTGGAACTCCTGGGCTCAAGTGAGCCTCCCAAAATGCTGGGATTACAGGCATGAGCCACCACGCCTGGCTGTAATTGCCTTTTTAGTTGTCTGTGAATGGTGTGAGGGCAGGGTCGAGTCTTACTGTTGTATCCCTAGCACCAGTCCCCAGCACAGAGCCAGGCTCAATGTTCTATGGCTCAATAAATGTGGGTTGAAAACAAATGTTGAGCAGACACGAGTGAAGAAGCCACTAAAGTCCCAGATGCCATGTACATAACCCTGGGCTCTTAAGGCTGGGGTCCAAGCATAGCACCAGATTAAAAAAAAAACCCTGCTCTTGACCAGGTGTGGTAACCCACACCTGTAATCCCAGCACTTTGGGAAGCCAAGACAGGTGGATCTCTTGAGGTCAGGTATTCGAGACCAGCCTGGTGAACATGGTAAAACCCCATCTCTACTAAAAATACAAAATTACCGGAGTGTGGTGGCAGGCGCCTGTAATCCCAGCTACTTGGGAGGTTGAGGCAGGAGAATGGCTTGAACCTGGGAGGCAGAGGTTGCAGTGAGCCAAGATCATGCCACTGCACTCCAGCCTGGGCAACATAGGGAGACTCCATTTCAAAAAAAAACCCAAAGGCCGGGCGCGGTGGCTCACGCCTGTAATCCCAGCACTTTGGGAGGCCAAGGTGGGTGGACCACCTGAGGTTGGGAGTTCGAGACCAGCCTGACCAATATGGAGAAATCCTGTCTCTACTAAAAAACACAGAATTAGCTGGATGTGGTGGTGCATGCCTGTAGTCCCAGCTACTCGGGAGGTGGAGGCAGGACAATCGCTTGAACCCAGGAGGCGGAGGTTGCAGTGAACTGAGATTGCACCACTGCACTCCAGCCTGGGTGACAAGAGCGAAACTCTGTCTCAAAAACCAACCAAACAAAAAAACCCCCCAAAACCTGCTGTCCTTCTAGCACCTTCAAGGAGTGTGCCACAACAAGACAAACTGGCAGCCCATGAGAAGGATGGAATTACAAAAGAAACTGGTCCCCAGCTCCCTAGCAAGGAATGTCTGTCAATGTGACATTCACAGAAGCCCTGCACATGTGCTGGCTGAGGGGGAGAGTCAGCCTCAGGCAGACAGAAGGAAGTTTAGCCGCTGCACGTGTGTTAGCATGGGGGGATGTGTAGCCTAGAAGCTTCCTGGCTTTCAGTTAATTTTTTTTTTAACTTAAAAAAGAAAAAAAAACTCCAGATAATTCCCATACTTGTTTTCTACCTTTAAGGAATGTATTTGCCTTGGAGATGTCATTCCTGAATTATATTGGCACAGTTCATTAAAAATCTGCTTAATATAAAACTGACTTGGGTCTAAAAATTTAGGATTCTACTTAATGCATCCTTTTTTGTTGCATTGAAAAACATTCTTAGCACTTATTAATCTTTTCACACACCCCTACCCTTTGCTTGTGTTTCTGATTTACTCTGCTGTAAAGAAAGTTTTCAAGGTTTGTTACAGTGGAAAATGTTTGGAAAAAGTTCTGGGTTGAGGGTAAGGAATTTAGGGCCTAGGAAATGGAATTTGGTGAACCTGATGAGCTCCTTTGCCATTTTGTACCTCAGTTCCACTTTTCTGGAGCTAGAGTAACTCTTCTTTATATACTAGTTAATACAATCAACAGGTGTTTACTAAGCACTATGTGCCAGTACCGTAGGGCTGTAAAGGAAAGTGATTGGTCTTAGTGATTCTTGGCCTTTTTCGGGGGAAGGTGGGGGTACAGCTTACAGACCTTTGAGAATGATAGACTCCTACACTGTCCTGTATGGTAGCCACTAGCCACATTTGGCTATTACAATTAAAATTAATTATTATTAAATATAATTTAAAAAGTTGGTTTCTCAGTTGCAGTAACCACATTTTAAGTGCTCAATAGCTACATGTAACCAATGGCTACCATATATAACTCAAATATAGAATGTTTTCATCATCCTAGAAAGTTCTGTGGGACAGTGTTGCATGGAGAGTCTCCCCAGAATAAAAACACTTTTCTGCCCATATACAATATTTTGCATACAACTCTTACGACTGCAGGATCAGGGTCAGGAGGTGGAAGTTGAGGGTGCAGGGAGGCAGGAGTTCACTGATCCCAGAAGCCCATTAATCCAAGAAAAGGAAGCCCTGATATGAAAAGCTGTTTGAGGACTCCATCTCAGAATTGAACAAGTTAGTAAAAATAAAGCAACCGAGCTGCTACAAATACAGTATGTTCACTCTAAGAGACTTCATATAAAAGCAGGCCCTTGTGTTCCCACCTGTTTGGCCATATTCAAAGAAAACACCAGTTCATTATCTAAAAATAATTGAAAAATAATGTTAAAGATTTTTTGCAATCTCTGAAAAAAACACCAGAGGGGAATTATATTCACAATATACTGCAAATCTTGAATTATCTTTCCCATTTTTCTCTTCCAATCCTCCCACACTTGACACTTGCTTTCCTAAAGCTCACCCCCATTCCAAACTCTCTTCCAAACATCCTAGTTCTGCTGCTGTTTCTCTCCTTCCTCCCCTGCATGGCTCAATTCTTTATTATGTAGCTTTCCAGAATATGTTTTATTTTACTCCATCACACAAGTACAGTGGTAGAGAATGACAGAGAAAGCTCCCAGGGTGCTGTGACCAGGAACACGTTTCCCAGTGACTCATTCCATAGCTCTCCTGCCAGGCGGAACCAGTTCCTCATTTTCTCACGGATGGTCTACTCCCCCATCACTTCCTCTCTGCCCACTGATACCTAGGGCCAAGGTCTGGGAGGGGCTCATGACTGAACCTGACAGAGAGGAAAATATTTTGCTGGGATGCTAGAGGGTGCTGATGTCACAGAGAAGAGGAGAAAACCAGATGGGCAGGTTTGCAGCATGTTTTATGCCTGGCGTTGTTGGTTTTTTGTTTGTTTTAAATTTTATTTCAATAGGTTTTTGGGGAACAGGTGGTGTTTGGTTATATGGATAAGTTCTTTAAGTTCTTTAGTGGTGATTTCTGAGATTTTCGTGCACTCATCACCCGAGCTGTTGGTTTTGGGATTTTTTTTGGTATTGTTTTTTCAGTTGGGCACTGCCCTACACTCTGGTGGAGAATAAATGGCTTGCTGTGGGAACTGCATTAATTCTTAATAGTCTGCCAACATCAAAGGCTTTTCAGTTTGGTGAAAAGAAGGACAAGTCCATTTCTGTGACAGGATCTCACTCTGTAGCCCAGGCTGGAGTTCAGTGGTGCAATTATCGGCTCACTGCAATCTGTGCCTCCCGGGCTTAAGTGATTCTCCCACCTCAGCCTCCCGAGTAGCTGGGACTACGGGTGTGTGCCACCACACCCAGCTAATTTTTGTATTTTTTGTAGAGACGGGGTTTTGACATGTTGCCCAGGCTGGTGGTGCCTTTCTTATAATCATATAAGGAATTATGAATATTATTGAGCTTCTATATATCTTAAGTGAAAGCTTCCCCTTGTAGCCAAGGCAGGCCTGTCCTAAGGAGCTGAGGACTCCAATGCCCATCTGTCTCATCAGGTCATGCACCTGGAGTTCTGTTTTCAATGAAGAGGGCACATAGAGCTAGGGTCATCATACATCTTATCCTTCCTTCTTATGTGCACAGGCATCTGAACTCATCATCGTCCATCCCCCTGCAGGTCCATTCTTCTGCTTTATTTCTCAGACTGATACTACTCCCAATCAGTTCCTCAGGCCAGGAACCTGGGATCAACGTGGACTCTTCCTCCTTCCTCAGCTCCCACATCCAATCCACCTCCAAGTCCTGTGACTTCATCTCCTTGGGATCTCTTATTTCCTCAGTATCCCTGCATCTCCATCACCTTAACTCAGGCAGCAGGCATCTCTTGCTTGGAGGATTGCAGTGGTCTCTCAGCTGTCTCCCTGTACTCACTCCTGTGCCTTCCACTCCCCCATTCCTTTCCCCTGTAGCCTGCTAGTCAATGGGCCATGTGAGGCTAGCCCTCTCTTATCCTATACTCATTTTTATTTATTTATTTATTTTTTTTTGAGACGGAGTCTCGCTCTGTCGCCCAGGCTGGAGTGCAGTGGCCGGATCTCAGCTCACTGCAAGCTCCGCCTCCCAGATTTACACCATTCTCCTGCCTCAGCCTCCCGAGTAGCTGGGACTACAGGTGCCCGCCACCTCGCCTGGCTAGTTTTTTTTTAAATTTATTATTATTTTTTATTTTTTATTTTTTAGTAGAGACGGGGTTTCACTGTGTTAGCCAGGATGGTCTCGATCTCCTAACCTCGTGATCCGCCAGTCTCGGCCTCCCAAAGTGCTGGGATTACAGGCTTGAGCCACCGCACCCGGCCAATACTCATTTTTAGACTAATCTGAGCACACAGGCACATTCCTTCGAAACAGTAAGAATCCAACTCCAAAATCATTCATGGATAATGTAAAATTTTAATACAAGGATCTGTGAAGTCACAGGACGACACTTACACGGCAATTACACAGTGATATTTCTTACACTGTCCCTTTAGTTAAGGCTCCCCCTTCCCCAAGTTCCCCCAATAATAGCAACTGTTGCCACATCTCTCCCTTACTCCAGTTCCTTCCCTTATCCTGCAGCTGCCATCTAGTCAAATTAGCTCTGTCTCCTCTCCTACTCCATTTCTCCAACCTCCTCTGCTATTTCCAGCTGAGAGGGTCTTCTCGAATCATAACTCCTAAAACCCTTCAACAGCTGCTCACTGCCCTCGGTAGTGTCCAAATTCTATAATATGGTCCACTATGCCTTACTCGCCCAAGCCTCAGCTCCTCTCTTCTTCCCTACTTGAACTCCTTGCCCTAGTCACACTGGTAGGGATTTTCCCTGGTGTCCACATTCTCTCCTATTTGGGTGATTTCTCATGGTGTCCTTTTTTTATGTTTTGAGACAGTCTCACTCTGTTGCCCAGGCTGGAGTGCAGTGGTGCAATCATGGCTAACTACAGCTTCAACCTCCCAAGCTCAAGCAATCCTCCCACCTCAGCCTCTTAAGTAGCTGGGACTGTCGGGTGCAGTGGCTTAGGCCTGTAATCCCAGCACTTTGGGAGGCCGAGATGGGCAGATCACTTGAGCTCAAGAGTTCGAGATCAAGTAGCTGGGACCACAGGTGCACGTTACCATGCCTAGATAAATTTTAATTTTTTTTTTTTTTTTGAGACAGAGTCTCAGTGTTGACCAGGCTGGAGTTCAGTGGCGCAATCTCGGCTCACTGCAACCGCTGCCCCTCAGGTTCAAGCAATTCTCCTGCCTCAGCTTCCCAAGTATCTGGGATTACAGGCGTGCGCCGCCACCCCTGACTAATTTTTGTGTTTTTAGTAGAGACGAGGTTTTGCCATGTTGACCAGGCTGGTCTTAAACTCCTGACCTCAAGTGATCCACCCACCTTGGCCTCCCCAAAGTGCTGGGATTACAGGCATGAGCCACCAGGTCTAGCAGTTTTAAAATTTTTTGTAGAGATAAGGGTCTCACTACATTGCCCAGGCTGGTCTCAAACTCCTGGACTCAAGCCATCCTCCTGCCTCAGCCTCCCAAAGTGCTGGGATTACTGCCACTGCACCCAGTAGTCATGCCTTCCTTTTTGTCTTAAATGCCCTTCCCTCTTCCCCCTGGTTAACTCCTACTGGTTCTTCAAGACTCTTATCTAAACATCTCCCAGAAGCCTTAGAATCTCTAAGACTGTGGTGGATGGCAGCTCCAATGTAGTTTCAAGCAGCTTATCCTTATTACAACTGTACTCTACATGACCAACTTATCTACATGAGCAACTTATATACACAACTCAAGGACAGAGCTGTATTACTGCATGCCCTGGGCCTCATACAGGACCTAAATCATAAATAATGTTGAATATCTAGATGAACAAAAAGTTTAAAAGGTGTCCCTGCCTAGAGTCACTGGCCTCAGCGGAGAATGGAACCTATGAACCCTTTGAGCATGAAGTCATAATTGTGACCTCATTTGTGTTCTAACCTGCAAAGGTCAGTACAGGAATAAAGGCAGTTTCATGGATGATCATAAAGACCTCTTAATGATTTAGCTGTGCTCTGTCTAATCCAAGAAGCCTGTACTAACCACATCCCTATATTTTCTGCTGGGTAACTGAACTCCTTTGGAGATTGCATGCTGCAGGACTTTGCACAATTAAAGCTGAATTACTATTATTTGCAAGCAGTTTTCCACCTACAGTCCTATTGAGTCACTTAGCTGACTCTTTCTCTCTCCCTAGGAGACTGCCTAGTTGTCTGCAACAGCCCTTTTTTTTTTTTTTTTTTTTTTTTTGTCTTTCCAGGCAACAATCACATAGGAGTGGTAGGACTCAGAGAATGGTATTAATACACCTAAGCACACCACCCAAAATGAGGAGGCATCTGGACTTTTGGATGCCTTTAGGATATGTAAGCTCCTATAAGGCTGTATACTTAGACTGGAGATCGTATTTGGCTAGGGCTCTTCCCTGCTTGCCTAGAGAACAGCTAGACGCTTTACAAAATCCAGAATACAACAGACAGTTATAATGGTTTTATTTTAGGAATCATTTATTGTGTTTTATTCCAGTTATAAAAGTAGTGCATGCTAATTACAATTTGAGAAATACAGAAAAGCATAAATAAAAACATAGAAATCACTGCCATCAAGAGATATCTCCACAACATTTGGAAAGTCTTTTCTTTTTGTTACAAGCAGCAAATATACTATCTATGTGTATATATTAAACACCACTTTCAAGTCACTTTAACTGTAAATTAGTGTGACTTTAATATCCCTGTCATATTAAAAACATGACTTAATAATTGTGTAACATTCAAAGTTGTTAATGTGTTGATCCACTCCCTTATTATCAAGTTTAATTTTTTTAATTGCACAGAATGCAATGATAAATATACACATGTAATTTATTATGAGAATCTCTTGCTTATTTCCATCTGATAAAAATCCTACAAGCAGCCGGGCGCGGTGGCTCATGCCTGTAATCCCAGCAGTTTGGGAGGCTGAGGTGGGCAGATCACGAGGTCAGGAGATCGAGATCATCCTGGCTAACACGGTGAAACCCTGTCTCTATTAAAAATATAAAAAAATTAACCAGGCGTGGTGGCGGGCACCTGTAGTCCCAGCTACTTGGGAAGCTGAGGCAGGAGAATGGCATGAACCTGGGAGGCGGAGCTTACAGTGAGCCGAGATCACGCCACTGCACTCCAGCCTGGGTGACAGAGCAAGACTCTGTCTCAAAACAAACAAACAAAAAATCCTACAAGCAGAATTACAAGATCAAAGGGTATATGTATATTATGAAAGCCTGATGTATACTATCAACTTGTATTCCAAAAACTATATATACTCCATAGTATACGTGGGTGTCTAATTTTTGGTTTGTTTTGATTTTAAAACGCTCAGATGATATAATGAGAAATCAACTACCTTCTAATTAAATGTTTGGTTTTAGTCCCTTTGTTTGTTTTGTCTTGTTTTTGAGTCTCCTTCTGTCACCCAGGCTGGAGTGCAGTGGCACAATCTTGGCTCACTGCAACCTCTGCCTCCTAGATTCAAGCAATTCTCATGCCTCATCCTCCCAAGCAGCTGGGACTACAGGTGTGCCACCAAGCCTGGCTAATTTTTTTTTTTTTTTTTTTTTTTTGTATTTTTAGTAGAGAGAGGAGGGTCTTGCCATGTTGGCCAGGCTGGTCTCGAACTCCTGGTCTCAAGTGATCCACCCACCTCAGCCTCCTAAAGTGCTGGGATTACAGGCATGAGCCACCACGCCTGGCCAGGTTTCATTTTTAATAGGAAAAATCTTTATTTTTGAGACAGTATCACTCTGTCGCCCAGGCTGCAGTGCAGTGACGTGATCTCGGCTCACTGCAACCTCCGCCTCCCGGATTCAAGCAATTCTCCTGCCTCAGCCTCCCCCATAACTGGGGATTATAGGAACACGCTACCACGCCCAGCTAATTTTTGGATTTTTAGTAGAGATGGGGTTTCCCCATGTTGCTCAGGCTAGTCTCGAACTCCTGACCTCAAGTGATCCGCCCACCTTGGCCTCTCAAAGTGTTGGGATTACAGGCGTGAGCCATCGCACCCAGTCTGAAAAGTCTTTAGATTAGGAGTATTCCAGCTGGACACGCGGCTCAAGCCGGTAATCCAACACTTTGGGAGGCCAAGGCTGGAGGATCGCTTGAGCCCAGGAGTTCGAGACCAGCCTCTCTACAAAAAATAGGAAATAAACTAGCCTGAGGCAGCGCAGACCTCTCAGGGTGTCCCGAGATGGGAGGATCACCTGAGTCCAGCGAGATCGAGACTGCAGTGTTCGCGCCACTGCACTCCAGCCTGAGCAACAGAGTAAGACCCTGTATCAAAAACAAACAAACAAAAAGTCTTCTGGTGCAAGGCCTCACTGTAAGGTCCCTGGGTTCAATGCTCCGCGTTCTGGGATGTGAATGTGGAAAAGTAAGTGCCAAGGTGGGTGTCTACCTGAGCTCCGTAAGGACTCGGTACTTAGGATGCGAGCATGGCTTTGGGTTCCATTCCTGACCCTCTGTGGCCTCAGTCTCCTCCCGGGAGAGGATGAAAAGCACAAGTCGGATGCACTCTATAGTGATCGCTGTGAGAGTCATTATGAGTCTTACTCGCTCGACTCCGACAAACTCAAGGCCAAGCTATGGAGTTCATCTCATGCTGACACCGTCAGTTCTGAGCGACTGTAAAATGGGGACAGGGTGGCCCAGGGGCCTACTGACCTGAGGCTGGGGTCCGCGACAGCCCAGCCGCTGGGGGCTCCTTGTGGCCGCTGCGGGGTCAGCCTGCGGTCTCCGCCTGACTTTAGCTCTCCTGCGCCCCGCAGGTCCTGGGCGCTACCCACGTCAGTGAGTGCTCACAAGTCTGTGAGGTAGGCGGCGCCATAGAAAGAAACTGAGGTGCGGGAGCCCAAGTCACCTGTCCAGCTCCTCAGCCGAGCGTGAACTGCGCTCGGGGATGGCATCCACACGGCCCGGCCCCACGCTCTCCCAGTCAGCGCCCGAAGGCCCTTGGCACCAGAGGGGGGTCGCGGCCTGCGCGCATGCGCAGTGGTCGCAGCCGCGTCCCCTTTAAGAGAACTCCTTTTGCCTCCGCCGACCCCTTCGCTTCCGCTCCGCGTTCCCACAATGCAGTGCGGCTGAGCGCCTCGGAGCCCGCGGGGACGCTGCGGGGGGACCCGTGCTGAGGCGGCGGCGGCGGCGGCGGCGACGTGGGCTGCGGCGGGCCCGCGGCGTCGGGCCGTGCGGATGTCGGGCTGGGCGGACGAGCGCAGCGGCGAGGGCGACGGGCGCATCTACGTGGGGAACCTTCCGACCGACGTGCGCGAGAAGGACCTGGAGGACCTGTTCTACAAGTACGGCCGCATCCGCGAGATCGAGCTCAAGAACCGGCACGGCCTCGTGCCCTTTGCCTTCGTGCGCTTCGAAGACCCCCGGTGAGGCTCCCGCCCTCTCCCCTTCGGTGCCTGAGGCCTCCGCCTTCCCTGCTGTCCCCTCCCCCAGGGCTCCCCTCCCCCCGCCTCCGCGCAGACCCCTCACGGCGCCCCCTCACGGGTGGAGGATGAGGCAGCCTCCTCGCAGGCCCGGGCCGTCCTTCGCGCCGTCGTCACTTCCTTTATTTTTATTATTCCAATATATTACTTGGAAATCCAAAAGCTGAGCCTTTGGAGGGCCCAAGCCCTCCTGCACCGGCCTCGGGGGGTCCAAATGAGCCCTGTCCGCCTCCCGCCTGGGGCGGCACCGTGGGGGGAAGCGGCCCCGGGGCAGCGCGGGGGTCGCCGTTCGCTCTTCCCGCCCGCCCCTCCCCCGGCCGGAGCTCGCCGTGACTGGAGAGTAAGCTGCAGGGTCGCGGATGCCGCTGGAGGTCGTGGAGGGGTCTCTGGTGGAACAGCTCGCCGTTCGCGCGCCGCGCCCCGCCAGGCCCGGGCCCGGACTTTGTCAGGGGACCAGGGATTTGGGAAAACTTCTAAAACAGCCGGAGTGGGGCTCTGATTTCACTTCCCTCCTTTAATGAGGGACGTTTGGCGAGATGCTGAAGGTTCCAGGGATTTGGAAACTCTAGATTCCTAACCCGGCTCTAAGGAGTGTTTGTGATTTTGCAAACAGCGTCGGCCCTCAGGCCGGAAAAAGCCGAGGAACTTTCAAAACTGTGGTTGGTGGTGGTTAGCAGCTGTGGCGCTGACCTGGTCACTCCACTCCGGCCAAATAAGAGCCCGCACCCTATTTTCCTAGCATCATTTGCTCCCAGGGAACACGAAATGTTCGTAGGGTGTCCAGCCTACCTGGGGTGGACTTACTGATAGGGCAAGGAGAGCACCGCGAGGCTTTGATGGCTGAAGAGTCAACTGACAGCTCATCCCTAGTATCTCCTCATTTGCCTCAAAACCGGAACTGGGCATTTTTACCCCTAAGCCGGAGAAGGCTATGCCTCACTTATTTGGTAACCGTGCCATTGTGGTTTTTCAACAGTTGCTGTGGGTGGAGTGCCATGGTGTGTATTTAACTTTTTTTATTTCCTTATTTTTTTTAGATTGATAAAATAGGGGGTTTCACCATGTTTCCCAGGCTGGTCTCGAACTTCTGAGCTCAGGTGATCCACCCGTCTCAGCGGATCAAAGTGTTAGGATTACAGGCGTGAGCAACCCGCCCAGCCTGTATTTAGTGTTTTTAACACTTCATGAGGTGCAGGTACTGTTTCTTTTGTTTTTGATTTTCTTTTTTTTTTTTTTTGAGATGGGGTTTCACTCTTGTTCCCTGAGCTGGAATACAGTGGTGCGATCTTGGCCCACCGCAACCTCCACCTCCTGGGTTCAAGCGAATTTCTCCTGCCTCAGCCTCCCGAGTAGCTGGGATTATAGGCAAGCGCCACCACGTCTAGCTAACTTTTTTGTATTTTTAGTAGAGACGGGGTTTCTCCATGTTGGTCAGGCTGGTTTCGAACTCCCGACATCAGGTGATCCGCCCGCCTTGGCCTCCCAGAGTGTTGGTATTACAGGCGTGAGCTACCTCACCCGTCCTGTGTGGTTAACCAGATTTTACAGATCAGGATATCGAGGATTTAGAGTTACTGATAAAAGAGAAAGCTGGTGGCAATCCCAGCACTGGGAGGCTGAGGCGGGCGGATCACAAGGTCAAGAGATCGAGACCATCCTAGCCAACATGGTGAAACCCCGTTTCTACTAAAAATACAAAAATGAACTGGGTGTGGTGGCGCGCACCTGTAGTCCCAGCTACTTGGGAGGCTGAGGCAGGAGAATCGCTTGAACCAGGGAGTCGGAGGTTGCAGTGAGCCAAGATGGCGCCACTGCATTCCAACCTGGTGACAGAGCAAGACTCCATCTCAAAAAAAAGAAAGAGAGAAAGCTAGTAAGGGATCAAGGGATTTTTTTCTTTTTATTTTTTTGAGACAGAATTTTGCTCTTGTCTCCCAGGCTGGAGTGCGATGTTGCTGTCTCGGCTCACCGCAACCTCCATCTCCCAGGTTCAAGCGATTCTTCTGCCTCAGCTTCCCAGTAGCTGGGATTACAGGCGCCCTCCATCATGCCTGGCTGATTTTTGTATGTTCAGCAGAGATGGGGTTTCTCCATGTTGACCAGGTTTGTCTTAAACTCCTAACCTCAAGTGATCCACCTGCTTTGGGCTCCCAAAGTGCTGAGATTACAGGCCTGAGCCACCGTGCCAGGCCAGGATCAATGGACTTGAATTCCCTCTTCTGTTCTTTGAATGCAGACTTACTATATGATATGCTACGTTGTCATCTTCCCTCATTCCTTTCATAATAGAAAAACTATCTTTTGGTGTCACTAGATGTGAAGATTCAAGCAAAGCATTTCATGTAGTAATCTTATTTAACCATTACAATAACCCTGTGAGATAGGCATACTATTCACATTAGAGATGTAAAAACTTGATTAAACACTTAACCCAGAGATGACTACTAGTAATTTGCAGAATAATGATTTGAATGCAGGCTAATTTTATTTATTTATTTATTGTATTTATTGAGATGGAGTCTCGCTCTGTGGCGCAGGCTGGAGCGTAGTGGCACAGTCTCAGCTCACTGCAACCTTCGCTTCCTGGGTTCAAGCGATTCTGCTGCCTCAGCTTCCTGAGTAGCTGGGATTACAGCTGCGCACCTCCATGCCCAGCTAATTTTTATCTTTTTAGTAGAGACAAGGGGTTTCACCATGTTGCCCAGACTGGTCTCAAGCTCCTAACCTCAAGTGATCCACCTGCCTCAACCTCCCAAAGTGCTGGGATTACAGGCATGAGCCACTGCGCCCGACCTGAATGCAGGCCAATTTTTATTCAGTCTGTTCTGACATCCTAGCAGTTCTACCTCTCCCAGTCTGCATTTTATGTAGTCAAGGTTGCACTGGATGTGGTCCTTGTTGCTTTTAGTCCTGAAATCTTATAAGTGATTATACGCCTGTGACACTGAACAGTGCCTTCATTAGCACATTCAGTTCCTCTTGTCCACCCAAGCTCCAGGGTCATACTTTCTACCATCCAATACTGGAGAATCAACGTGGCATTCCTGACTCTCCTAGAGTCCTAGGAAAGACTTAAAGTAGTTTTATTGAATATTTATCTCTTTTGGCAAAATTGTATCAGAGTTTTTTTGACAAAATAGTTCTCCAAACCATGCTGAAAAGGTACACTTTAGAGTTCCAAGGCCAGGCGCAGTGGCTTATGCCTGTAATCCTAGCACTTTGGGAGACTGAGGGGAAGGATCGCCTGAGCCCGTGAGTTCAAGACCAGGCTGGCCAACATAGGGAGACCTCTCTCTACAAAAAAATCCAAAAATTAGCTGGGTGCAGTGGTACACGCCTGTGGCCCTAGCTATTCAGGAGGCTGAGGTGGGAGGATTGCTTGAGCCCAAGAGTTAGAAGCTGCAGTGAGTTATGCTCCAGCCACTGCACTCAGCCTTGGTGACTACTCTGTTTCAAAAAAAAAGACCCTGTTTCACAAAAAAAAAAAAAAAAAAAGTTCTACATTCATCACAAAACACTCATTTGCATTTGTCTTTTTTCCTTTGAGCCTTATTTTTTTTTAAAGACAGGGTCTCACTGTATTACCCAGGCTGGCCTTGACCTGGGCTCAAACATCACACCCAGCTACTTTATTTACTCTCAAATACTCTCCTATCCAACTGGCTACTTTCTTTTTTTTCTTTTTCTTTTTTTTGAGATAAGGTCTCTGTCACCCAGGCTGGAGTACAGTAGTGTGATCTCGGCTCTGTACTCCCATCTCAGCCTCTCAAGTAGCTGGGACTACAGGCGTACAACACCATGCCTGGCTAACTGGCTACTTTTTATTTCCATAGACTTTATGGCACTAGGCCTTGTAGAAAAATATTAAGGTGTTAGTGTGTGGTGTGCTTTTTGAAAAAATGCTCAACAAGGTTAGAAAAACACTGGTGGTTTATTGGCAAAATCAATCTGTCAGCAGTTGATTCTTTTTTTTTTTCTCTGAATTAGCCCTCTTAGAAGTAATCTGTTTGCTCATTCATTATAATTTCATACCTCTAAAACTGTGTGTAACAGCTGTAAAGGTTAATTCCAGTATCATGAAACGTCTCCAGACTGAAGCAGAAGTGCATCAAGATCCTGATTTGTGTGTTTTTTTCTTCACTCTCAGTTTCCCTTTTATGCTTACTATTCATGCCCCTCACTGGAAAGTCACTTGGCCTCCTGAACAGCACTAACTCCAAACTTTACTTTTTTTTTGGCAGAGATGCAGAGGATGCTATTTATGGAAGAAATGGTTATGATTATGGCCAGTGTCGGCTTCGTGTGGAGTTCCCCAGGACTTATGGAGGTCGGGGTGGGTGGCCCCGTGGTGGGAGGAATGGGCCTCCTACAAGAAGATCTGATTTCCGAGTTCTTGTTTCAGGTATGTTCCTTTCAAATAGAATGAGATGATACATGTAAAATACTACTTAACACAGAGTCTATCTTCCAAGAAATGATAACTGTTATTCTTCAGTGCATGGGACACTGGGGCTTTCTTTTCAATAGCCTGTATGCAGTGCCAGTCTGAAGCCCTGCCCTGGATTGCCAATGAGGCAAGTATCCTGCAAATGAAATTGCGCTGGGAGTGCAGCCTTGGAAGAACATAAACATACTTCTTGTAAAGGAGTTTTCTAGTGGTGAGAAGGGAAGATAATGGGAAAACCCCTTGAGCTACAATTCTAAAGACTCTTCTTTTGGAATATACTTGGCATCAGACATGGTAGAAAGGCATTCCAGGAGCCAGATTTGAACAACTTACCCAGCCTCGGATCTTGAAGATCAGATTTTGTGGTGGTTTTAGAATTAAATATTTTTTAAAACCCCGTAAGTTGGAGTCTTAGAGATTTTATTGGAAAGTATAGACTATTTCTGTCTAGTGTTTATAAGTGATGAAATGCTAAACTGGGAGGTTTATCTGTCTTCAAAATATTAACACACTGGAAAGACCTAGGGCCTTCTGCATATTGCATGGGAGTTTTAGGGCCCTGGTGGAATGAAGTATATCGAGGAGCGTGGCACCTTTTTAAGATGTGAATGTCACACAATCACAGCATACTCCTATGTGCTTAAATAGTGATACTTTCAGTATCTGCCTACCTTGTGTCCCTTTGTAATTTTTTAACCCCAGAACTCTATTCCCTCCTTCAGGATGTCATACATTATCTTTTTTTCTCTCCATGCTGCTCTGAAATCCTGCTTAGAAAACTATTAGGAAATGGCTGCAGTCCTGAGCTGTGAGCGGTAAACACAGCCTTTGAGAGCAGGAGCACATTTCCCTTTCATGACATCAGGTAGGGTTGTATGACTCCCGACTAGTTTTAGCATCTGAGTCTTACCTTCCCCCCCACTGTATTGAAGAATGTTGGTGATCTTTTAAGAGGTACTCTGTATAGTTTGTCATTCACACCTATAAGAAAACAAACTAGATTTTTTGTTGTTGTATTGTTACCTTCAGCTACTCTTTGGTTATTTCATTATCTGGTTTCAAAATTCCCATGTCCTGTGAAACCCTGTCAAGCAGTAAATAATTGGTACTGTTAAATTTCATAATGGAAAAAGTTGGAACTCAAAGTATTAGGAGTTTAGCATTGATTTTAAAGGACAAAGAAAGAGGCTATGAACTCTCAGAGATACTATACCTGTAATGGGATAGACTTCTTGCTCTATTGAAAAGGTCTGGTCTCTGGAAGATGGGCTTAAAACCAGTTTCTCAAGGTGGTTTATTTACCACATGTACTTCAGTGCTGTTTTCTGATTTCATGTCCCTTATCAAGGTTTATGATTTGGGGACCCTCAGGATTTAAGTGATCATGGAGAAGGGACCGTAGGTATTCCTGGCTCTTAACAGGGCAGTTAACATAGCTGAAGGATGTGGGCTTTCTTATGTTCTCCATGCCTAGGACTTCCTCCATCAGGCAGCTGGCAGGACCTGAAGGATCACATGCGAGAAGCTGGGGATGTCTGTTATGCTGATGTGCAGAAGGATGGAGTGGGGATGGTCGAGTATCTCAGAAAAGAAGATATGGAATATGCCCTGCGTAAACTGGATGACACCAAATTCCGCTCTCATGAGGTGGGTCCTTGTCTTCTGTTGAGGAGCTTGTACTCAAATCACTCCACTTGAACCTGACCTAGCAGAGGTAGCAAGAGGCCATGCCATTTGGTAACCTCACAGTACCATAAGAGATCTATCTTAGGTGGACAAAGCCATGGAATTTGCTATGCCTAAGTCCTTCAGGGTCATAGCTGAGAGAAGTATGCATTCATAGTATGTTTGTTTTTTAATATGCTTTATTCTGCGTATTAGTATCACATAACACAGTTTGGTCATGGTATTTGTAACCTGGAGAGAATACTAGTGCAGTTGGTCTTGATATCACCCCATTCACAACCAGCTTAAATGGCAGTATCCCTCTGTGAACTCAGCTGCCCCTTCTGTGGATCTAGGCTGAGCTCTATAGGCCAGCCTCTTCATCTCAGCCCTTCTAGGTCCTGCTGTCAGGGCTGAGCTGTCACTTCACTTTTTTCCCAGAGTAGTGTAAGATCCTCTCTGAAACCTGAGCTATTGTGACATTTTCTTTTTTAATTTTATAATTTTTATATTTCTCTAATTTTTGATTTTAGAGACAGAGTCTCATTATATTGCCCAGGCTGACCTTGAACTCCTGGGCCCACGCAGCCCTCCCACCTCAGCCTCTCCAGTAGTTGGGACTGCAGGCATGCACCACTGTGCCAGGCTAAACCGTGACATTTTCTTGTGGTTAATTATCTCACCCTTGAGACTCAGTAGTTCTTGATGTCCTTCCTTGTAGGAAAGCAGCTGCTGTTTTGGATCTCAGTTTGACTGAAGTGGTGACTATCCCTTTGGTACCACTGAGACCAGAAACCAGACCACCAATTGGACATTTTTTCTGGTTATTCTGTCCTGCCTTACTATGAGATTTACAGATGTTTGGAGACACAGGTCTCTGAGCTCATTTCTTTTTCTGAGGATTCATATAATTCCCTAGTTTTTGGCTTAGAGGTTGGTCCTTCCATAGTTTAATGATGCTTTTGTTCAGACTGTCCTCTAGGACTTGAATTTGGAGCAGAAACAGAACAGCATTTGATCCTCAGTTATACTGCAAAGCAGGGCCTCAGAAAGGGTAACTCCAATTATTGACTTTCACCTAAGGTGAAAAAGCATCCGGGTTCTTTCCCCTTGGCATCTTAGGATCTTCCAAGAATGCTGGCTGAAGGCAGAGGGCCTGGGGACAAGTCAGCCTGGACATGACTCCTTTGCTGCTTATTAATTCCTTACCTTAACTACTCTTGGAACCTTGATTCCTTCATGGGCAAAATGGTCACATAATAGCACCTTCACAAGCCCTGTCAGGAATCTAGAGCAAGAGGATAACATCTAAAGCATCTAGCTCAGGTCCTCACATCTGGAAGGTATTAAATACAGGTTAGCTCCTTCCATAGATGCCCATCCAAAGATGCATATATGAGGTGGCAGGGGATTAAACTATATGACCCCTGAGATCTTTCCAGTTCTTAGCTTTAAAGGGGGTCAATGGCAGTAATTCAGATATATTGTTTATAATAGTTAATTGAGTATCAACATGTCAAATTGGCATTTATTGTGTTACCTTGGGCAAATGATATAATTTAAGTCTTAATTTTCTTCATTCTTGAAGTGGGATAGTAAGAGTACCTACCTCATAATGTTATGAGGGTTTAATGAGATAAGCTAATGCCAGGTACAGAGTACACAGTAAGTGCTCAATATTTAACTATTATTGTTAGATGTTGGTTTGCTTATTCTTCTGGCTCTGATTTTTTTCCCCATTACTCTTTTCGGTTTTGTTTGCATTTCAGGGTGAAACTTCCTACATCCGAGTTTATCCTGAGAGAAGCACCAGCTATGGCTACTCACGGTCTCGGTCTGGGTCAAGGGGCCGTGACTCTCCATACCAAAGCAGGGGTTCCCCACACTACTTCTCTCCTTTCAGGCCCTACTGAGACAGGTGATGGGAATTTTTTCTTTATTTTTTAGGTTAACTGAGCTGCTTTGTGCTCAGAATCTACATTCCAGATTGAGGATTTAGTGTCTTAGGAAATTTTTTTAATTTTTTTTTTTTTAAAAGAAGAAAAAAAAACTACATAATTTCTACCAGGGCCATATTAGCAGTGAAACATTTTAAACTGCAGAAATTGTGGTTTTGGTTCAGAAACAAGTTGTATATTTTTCACCCCTGATTATGGGAAAAAAATCAGTTGTCTTTGTGGGTTGCTCTACTATGGAGATCAACAGTTACTGTGACTGAGTCGGCCCATTCTGTTTAGAAATATATTTTAAACGTTTAGTAATTGACATGTGTGGTTGTCCTTGATTAAGTACACAGATTTCACAAAATAGGCATACTAATTTTAAAAATCACTGAGTTGTAATCATAACTTGTACCCAGTTAGTAAGGAGCAGGGGTAGATAACTTTATTTATGTGGGGATAGATAGTTGCTGATACTGGTTTGAGAATGTAAACTCTTTTAAGAGTGGGTTCTGGGTTCTCTTTTAATTCAAGGCCAAGCTTGTAAATTAGGCTGCCTTAAAGAAGAAAAAAGCATTGCAGATAAAGGAAGGGAATGGGAAAAATAAACACACGGTGGCTTATGCTTGTGATCCCAGCACTTTGGGAGGCCAAAGCATGCCGGAGGATCCCTTGAGGCCAGGAGTTCAAGACCAGATAGGCAACATAGCAAAACCCCATCTCTACTTAAACAATTAACTGGACATGGTGATGCACATACGTAGTCCCAGTTACTTAGGAGGCTGAGGCGGGAGGATCACTTGAGCCCAGAAGGCTGCAAGTTATCTGTGATCACACCACTGCACTCCAGCCTGGGTGACAGAGTGAGGCCCTGTCTCAGAAAACTAAAAAAATGACAAGCAATGTAAATACTATTGGCAAATTCTTAGCCAAAACCAACTTTGGCAGTTTGGTTAGAGGAAATACTCTCTGATTCTATCACTTTTATCCCTAAATAAGTTTCATTTATCCTTGGTATCCTGAGTTTTATCTTGGACTTATCTCAATTTAATAATCATTTTGGGGGTGGAGAGGGCTCCTTTCTCCCAGACCCAGGGCTAATTTTAGGATAAGTTCTCTTTTCAGAAAGAAACACTACGTATGACTAGTATCCCTTTGGCATATAATCACTTTGTGGGATGGCAGATAGTTCTAGATTAGGAGTTCCCAAGCTCTAGTCTACTTTGAACAGTCTTCAGACCTTAGTAGGAAGTTAGCCCTTTTCTAGGAAGAGAGTGGGAGCCCAAGAACAAATTCAGGTATGTTCGGTAAAAATAGGGCTGCTCAAATCACTGCAGATAGGCAACTAAAAATGACAGCCAGGGTTGTCATATAGTGATCAAGATGCTCCATCTACCAGTTACGTAGATAGAAGACACTTTCATGCAGTTGGAACAGTCCTTTGGGGGGAGTTAAAGGCAGATAAATAATGTCTTCCATACTGAACAGGCTTGTTAAGTGAATTCCCTGGAAGCTGACTTTTGCTTTCCTTTCACCTCAGTTAGCATCAGGAACTCATTTTTGGGGCCCGATGTTTCCCAATTGTGTCTTCAGAAGAATCTGTTAAGAAATGCTTGAGCATCCATTTTTTCAGGTGACTGAAAAAAGCAGGAACATTAGTGTTCACAGTAAGAAAATACTGTCATTGTGCTTCCACATGGTCACAGAGTACCCGCTTTCCAGAATGAGCTACTCAGCTGTGTGGGAATGGCTCTTGTTCATCCAGCTTTGGCAAAGAGATATTACCTGTTTGAAAATAACAAAAGAGAATGTGATAGCTGAGCCTGCCGCCTAGCTGGCTCTACTAAGCTAACTGATCACTTAGTTTCTCATGGAAAATACGGAAGTAAATATAGCTACTACCCTGTTTTCCTAACTCGGAGTATCTGAAAGAATCAGTTCTAAGTGAAGCCACTCCTTTTTCAGTAAGGAGTAGACAGGTTGATTAGCCACTAATATGCAGATAGGAGTGGAAGGAAAGACTGACCATGACCATGAACTCAGGTGGTCCCAAGGAGTCTGAAGTAAGGTTCTGTGTGGGAGACAGCATGTCTGATCAATAGATATGTCTGCTGAAGCCACAACTATCAGGCTTTGAGATGGAGAGTCTCCTTTCTCTCTACAGTTAACAGGTGATTTACTGGATTGGAGGCATGATAAAAGTAGCTCATGGCCAGGCACGGTGGCTCACACCTGTAATCCCAGCACTTTGAGAGGCCGAGGCGGGCAGCTCATGGGGTCAGGAGATCGAGACCATCCTGGCTAATACGGTGAAACCCCATCTCTACTAAAAATACGAAAAATTAGCTGGGTGTGGTGGTGGGCGCCTGTAGTCCCAGCTACTCGGGAGGCTGAGGCAGGAGAATGGCATGAACCTGGGAGGCGGAGCTTGCAGTGAGCCAAGATCGCACCACTGCACTCCAGCCTGGGCAACAGAGCGAGACTCCGTCTCAAAAAAAAAATGTTTAGCTCACACATTTTCTAGCTGCCTTTCCCATCCTTGCTTCAACCAGAGCCTGCCTTTAACTGGCACCTTGAGTTGACCAGGGCCAATGTCTTATGTGAAGTCTGCTCAGAATGATTCTCCCTCAGGGGATATGCTGAACTGGAAGTTGGCACTTAGCAGTCTACCTGACTGCTTTTGGCTAGTCCCACTCCCAAAGGCCCAGAGGGGTAGTACAACTCCAGTACTCATTTACCTGCAGAGGAGATAAAAACAGTCAACCTATCCAAGGTTCTGGATTTTACTGTCAGCCCACAGTAATTTTAAAGCTTCTATTTAAAATATTTACAGTAGGTAGATGATGCAAATCTCTACGCCAGCAGTTGTAAACTGATGGCTCACAGACTGCACCTGGCTTGCAGGTGTGTTTTATTTGGCTTGGACGGTGAATTTGGCTTGAATTGGTTGCCAGCACTTAAAATTTAAGAAATATCAGTGGGATGCAGTCGCTCACCCCTGTAATCCCAGCACTTTGGGAGGCTGAGGCGGGTGGATCACGAGGTCAAGAGTTCAAGACTAGCCTGGCCAAGATGGCAAAATCCCATCTCTACTAAAAATACAAAAAAATTAGCCAGGCATGGTGGCAGGCACTTGTAATCCCAGCTACCAGGCAGGCTGAGGCAGAGAATTGCTTGAACCTGGGAGGCAAAGGTTGCAGTGAGCCAAGATTGCACTAAAGCCTGGGCAACCAAGCGAGACTCCGTCTCAAAAAAAAAAAAAAAGAAGAAAAGAAAAGATATATCACACAAAATGCCAGGTATCCAGGTTCTCTGGAGAAATGGGTTTACATTCCTGCCTGGCACCACTGATAGGGTAGCAGCCATGCTCCTCCTGCTTTGAGTGGGCACAGACTGAGTGCAGACCCTAATGGCATTTGAATCATGTCATAGAGGGGCAAAGATATGACAGAAACATCTGGGCTAAGGCTGCACAAAAGATTCCTTTTGGGAGGCTGAGGTGGGTGGATCACCTGAGGTCGGGAGATCGAGATAATCCTGGCTAACATGGTGAACCCTGCCTCTACTACAAATACAAAAAATTAGCCAGGCGTGGTGGCGCATGCCTGTAATCCCAGCTACTCGGGAGCCTGAGGCAGGAGAATCGCTTGAACCCGGGAGGCGGAGGTTGTGGTGAGCCGAGATTGTACCATTGCACTCCAGCCTGGACAACAAGAGCGAAATTCCATCTCAAAAAAAAAAAGGATTCTTTTAGGAAAGGACCGGTTATTTTGTGGCACCCAGCCCAAAGCTAGACCTAACAAATATTTATTCATGGTATGAATACTAGAAAGTTGGAGCCGATTACAGGATCTGGCATGGTCTTAACTGGCTTTGAGAAACACAGAATGTCAGCTGCCCCTTTAGGCAGATCTTGAGCTCCAGATTTCCATCCACTCTAAACCTTTACCCCACTTCCCCCCAATCCTGTTTTGCTTATTCCTGTTACTACCTGCCCCCTAGAGGTATGACCCTGGACCCTACCGCCACCTTAATGTCACCATCTGTATGCACTTTATCCTTTTCAAAGTGCCTTCACATAGCATCTTTGGTCCTCACGCTTCCTGCTTCATTCCTAAGGTCACTGTGAGACTATCTGTTAAACCACTCTGGGCAACACCTACCTGGGGGGGCCACAAAATACTCCTCCACGACTCGATGGGAGTTTTGTAGTAATTCATCAGCACAATTGCCTTCTACCACATTGTCGGATCTCAGGTATAGACATCTACAAAACCCAGAAGCTCAAGGTTACCCTCTCAGAGAAGGGGGCTTTTAGGGGATGGTGGAAGGGGCAAGAAGGAGAGAACAAGGAAGCGGTATATTCTTGAGTTAATGGGCACTGTTCAAAGATAGAGAAGCTGGGATCAACAGTAGACCAAATAACAGCCTACAGTTTATAGATTGTCCCAACAACCCTGAGAAGTAAGTGCTAATCACTTCTCTGGATTGATTTAACAAATAGTTTTTGATGATTATATGGGCAACTGTCTTTTGGTGGGGACAGGTAAAAGCAATTATAAAATAATATTTTAAATCTGACAGAAGTTAGCACAGCCTGCCAAAGGATAGAAAGGGTACCTAGTCTAGCCTGGGTGAGTAGCACATCCTCAGAATAGCTGGATTGGGGGATGAAGGTATGAGAAATGGACTTCTTGGCAGGTGTAGCAGCATGAATCCCAAAGCAAGAGAACCCAGAGCTCAGAGATTCAGAGAAGGACAGGGAGTTCAGCAGGCTGGGGTGTGGTCTGCTGGGGTAGAAGATGAAGCTAGAAACCTAAGCAGAGATGGGGAAGCAAACTTGCCTCAAGAGTGACTTAAGGATGTTGGCTCCTAAGTAACAGACCTGGGATCTGAGCCCAATCTGGTACCTGTAAGATGAATGCTTTTTCCACCACAGCCCCTTTGGTGGATGGGTGCAGCTGCCCTTGAGCAAGATGTGTCACAAACAGCTCAAGAATCTCCCAGCGTTCTATGGGACCTCGTGAGTTTACTAAAGCCTTCAGATGGCAAACTGGTAAAAAACACACAGGAGCTTGAACATATGCATCAGGCTTCACTATTGTTTCAAGGTGTAAAAGTGTGTAAACCTGCTTCCAGATACTTGGACTAAAAAAACAAGCAGTTTGTTATATCACTGATACAGTATTCAGTAGTAGCTATGCTCCTGCTTTGAGTGGGCACAGACTGAGGGCAGACCCTAATGGCATTTGAGTCATGTCGTAGAGGGACAAAGATGTGACAGGAACATCTGGGCTAAGGCTACACCTAAAAACTAAGTTGTCGGCCGGGCACGGTGTCTCACGCCTGTAATCCCAGCACTTTGGGAGGCCGAGGCGGGCGGATCATGAGGTCAGGAGATCGAGACCATCCTGGCTAACATGGTGAAGCCCCGTCTCTACTAAAAAATACAAAAAAATTAGCCAGGCCTGGTGTCGGGCGCCTGTAGTCCTAGCTACTGGGGAGGCTGAGGCAGGAGAATGGCGTGAACCCGGGAGGCGAAGCTTGCAGTGAGTCAAGATTGCGCCACTGCACCACTTCAGCCTGGGCGACAGAGCAAGAAGGAAAAAAAAAACTCCAGGCACAGTGGCTCAAGCCTGTAATCCCAGCACTTTGGGAGGCCAAAGCGGGTGGATCACCTGAGGTTAGGAGTTTGAGACCATCCAATACGGTGAAACCCTGTCTCTACTAAAAATACAAAAGTTAATCGGGCATGGTGGTGCATACCTGTAATCCCAGCTACCCAAGAGACTGAGGCACAAGAATCACTTGAATGTGGGAAGCAGAGTTTGTAGTGAGCAGAGATTGCACCATTGCACTCCAACCTGGGTGACAGAGTGAGACAGTGTCTCTCTCACACACACGAGAGTTGCACTAGATTTTTTTTTTTTGGTAATAACACAAGGACTCTGTATTCATTTAAGAAAACTTGGGAGAACAAAAGTAAAATCAAAATCATAATTACACCATTCAGAGGCAACCCTTGGACTTTCTGGAGTTTATAGTTTCTGTTGGACAGTATTAAAAAATGGCTAAGAGGCCGGGCGCAGTGGCTCATGCCTGTAATCCCAGCACTTTGGGAGGCCGAGACGGGCAGATCACGAGGTCAGGAGATCGAGACCATCCTGGCTAACAGGGTGAAGCCCCATCTCTACTAAAAACACACACAAAAATATTAGCCAGGCGTGGTGGCGGGTACCTGTAGCGAGAGGCTGAGGCGGGAGAACAGTGTGAACCCTGGAGGTGGAGCTTGCAGTGAGTGGAGATCACGCCACTGCACTCCAGCCTGGGTGACAGAGCGAGACTCCGTCTTTGAAAAAAAAAAAAAAGGCTAAGAGCTTAGTCTCTCGAGTCACAGCTGAATTCAGATCCCAATGCTACACATTACTTATCCTCTCTCTCAGTTTCCTTGTTTGTTGAATGCTTCATAGGATTTCTGGGAAGATTAAATGAAATGTTAAAAAACAAGATCTGATAATGCTGAGCCTGCATTCACGGTAGTAAGAGAGGGGTCTGAGTAGCACCTGCTCCTTTGAGAAAGCCTTAGTGCACCCCGTACATCTCAGTCCCTACCACTCAGTGCACTGGTGATCAGGCATAACCTGCCTAACATTTGAAGGTTTGGGGAAGACTCTTGACTACCACCAACAGGCGGTTAAATGCTACTGCTTCCCCAAGAGTAGATCTAATAGCAACTAATTTATTTACTCATCATCAAGTAATCAATTTGGTAATTAAGTTTCCTGCATAAGTGAAATTTCCAGGAAAACAAAAGTCACCCCTTTACATACCACACATTTCTATTTAGTTATTGGTTATGATGGAATTGTTCCTAAAATAGACACATTTTCTGGGGTTGGTTGGGTTTTTTTTTACCTTTTTTTTTGTTTTTGAGACAGGGTCTTGCTGTGTTGCCTAGGCTGGTCTCAAACTTCTGGGCTCAAGTGGTCCTCCTGCCTTAGCTTCCCAAGTAGCTGGGATTACAGGTATATACTACGATGCCTAGCTTTATTTTCTTAATTACAGGCTCCTGAACCCACAGTCTATGTGACAGTGGTACAGCAAGCATACCTCTCACTTGGCGAGTTGCTGCACTTTCTTGAACCTCAGAATTGTATAAAACACTGAACAGGACCAGATGAGCTTTTCAGATCAATTACTGATTGACTAAACTTCTACCTCACCTCCTGTCTTTCCCAATCAGGTTCTGTAAGATAAGTTAGCCCACATACCCCAAGACACCCATTCTGATGATAAATTAACTTCTATGTGTTTGAGCTAACATTTGTCATACACTGTCCTTGGGAGAACTGAAAAAAAGTCACTTGAATCTTTCTGTGTTCTGGTTTGGCTGAGGAACCCTAGTTGAGAAAGACTTCAGTTGTAAACTAGAAGTCCCTGCTGGTTAAAACTCAGGAACAGTAACTTAAGTAACTGTGGGAAATGCTGCTACAATGGCATTGGAAAGTGCTGTGTCAACAGGGAGGACAAAATGGCTCCATTTGTGATTCCGTCAGCCCTTGGACTCACCGATGGGACAGTTCTCCCACTGCTTTTCTTTCTTTGAGCTTCTTTCCTGCTATCTGGCTGGAAGGAATAGCTTCTTGTGGACCCCTCTACTTCCATCTAAAAGCCTTTTCCCTTCCTCCTACTTTATTTCTAGTTTGATGCAGACTGGAATGGGGGCTAATTAATTTGGTTAAAAGTTCTGAGCCAGGCAAGGTGGCTCACATCTATATTCCCAACACTTCGGGAGGCTGAGGGGGATGGATTGCTTGAGCCCAGGAGTTCGAGACCAGCCTGGGAAACATGGCGAAACCCCATGTCCCCTAAAAAATGCAAAAGTTAGCTATGGGTGGTGGCATGTGCCTATAGTCTCAGCTACTTGGGAGGCTGAGGTGGGAGGATCACCTGAGTTCAGGAGGTGGAGGCTGCAGTGAGCCAAGATTGTGCTACTGCACTGCAGCCTGGGCAACAGAATGAGAAAAAAAAAAAGTTCTGGGTTCAGGCCAGGCATGATGGTTCATGCCTATAATCCCAACACTTTGGGAGGCTGAGGCAGGAGGATCACTTGAGCCCAGGAGTTTGAGACCAGCTTCAGCAACACAGCAAGATCCTGTCTCCACCAAAAAAAAAAAAGAAAAAAGAAAAAAATTAGCTGGGCATAATGGTGCACACCTGTAGTCCCAGCTACTTGAGAGGCTGAGACAGGAGGATGGCTTGAGCCCAAGAGTTTGCAGTTTTTGGTTCATAAGACTCTGAGGGATATTTAAGTATTTGGCTGCACTCCGAGTTGCTGTCAACTCATTCTCTGGATTTCAGATGAAAGAAAATAAAGTTCCTAGGAATTGACTTTAGCTGGCATATCTTAGAGCAGTATTTGGCAGCAGAAGCTCTGAGTTCCAAATCCTCTGCTTATTACCTGTGAAACTTTGGGCACATTATATAAACTTTCTGAACCTCAGTTTTTTCCATCTATAAAACAGATAACTTGTATTGACCTTCGAGGACTGCATGTGAAAACTGAAATAATTTAGGCCAGGCATGGTGGCTCGTGCCTGTAATCCCAGCACTTTGGGAGGCCAAGGCGGGAGGATCACCTGAGGTCAGGAGTTCGAGACCAGCCTGACCAATATGATGAAACCCCATCTCTACTAAAAATACAAAAATTAGCTGGACATTGTGGGCACCTGTAGTCCCAGCTACTTGGGAGGCTGAGACAGGAGAATTGCTTCAACCTGGGAGGCAGAGGTTGCAGTGAGCTGAGATCGTGCCACTGCACTCCAGCCTGGGCGAGTGAGACTCCAGCTAAAAAAAAAAAAAAAAAGTATGTAATTTCTTAGCCCCTGGCACGTAAGCACACTAATGTTTTTTTTTTTTTTTTTTTTTTTTTTTTTTTTTTTTTTTTTT
>NC_037679.1:79586214-79590579 GCF_003255815.1 Theropithecus gelada | reverse complement strand
GGGAAAAGGGGGAATTTTTAAAAAATAAATTTTTTTTTTTTTTTTTTTTTTTTTTTTTTTTTTTGAGACGGAGTCTCACTCTGCCGCCCAGGTTGGAGTGCAATGGCCGGATCTCGGCTCACTGCAAGCTCCGCCTCCCGGGTTCAAGCCATTCTCCTGCCTCAGCCTCCCGAGTAGCTGGGACTACAGGCCCCCGCCACCGCACCCGGCTAGTTTTTTGTATTTTTTAGTAGAGACGGGGTTTCACCGTGTTAGCCAGGATGGTTTCGATCTCCTGACCTCGGCACACTAATGTTTTTAGCTCAAACCAAATGACATGTTATTAATGTGCAAAGAGATTTCTATTAGCCAGTCAAGGCGTTTTGTTTTGTTTTGTTTTTTGTTTTTGTTTTTGAGACAGAGTCTTGCTCTGTCGCCCAGAGCAGTGGTGTGATCTCGGCTCACTGCAACCTCTGCTGCCCAGGTTCAAGCAATTCTCCTGTTTCAGCCTCCCGAATAGCTGGGACTACAGGAGTGCGCCACCACGCCCGGCTAATTTTTGTATTTTTAGTAGAGAAGGGGTTTCACCATATTGGTCAGGCTGGTCTCGAATTCCTGACCTCAGGTGATCCACCTGTCGCAGCCTCCCAAAGTGCCGGGATTATAGGTGTGAACCACCGTGCCCGGCCTTGTTTTGTATTTTTTAAGATGGAATCTCACTCTGTTGCCCAGGCTGGAGTGCAGTAGCTCCATCTCGGCCCACTGCAACCTCTGCCACCCTGGTTCAAGCAATTCTCCTGCCTCAGTCTCCCGAGTAGCTAGGATTACAGGCGCCTGCCACCTTGCCTGGCTAATTTTTATATTTTTAGTACGGATGGGGTTTCACCGTCTTGGCCAGGCTGGTCTTCAACTCCTGACCCCGTGATCCACCCATCTCAGCCTCCTAAAGTGCTGGGATTACAGGTGTGAGCCACTGCCCCCAGTCTACTATTTTTTTTTTTTGAGATGGAGTCTGGCTCTGTCGCCCAGGCTGGAGTGCAGTGGCATGATCTCAGCTCACTGCAACCTCCGCCTCTTGGGTTCAAGCAATTCTCCTGCCTCAGCCTTCAGAGTTGCTGGGATTACAGGCATGCACCACCATGCCCGGCAAATATTTGTATTTTTTAAGTAGAGACAGAGTTTCACCGTGTTGGCCAGGCAGTCTCAAAACTCCTGACCTAAAGTGATCTGCCTGCCTCGGCCTCCCAAAATGCTGGGATTACAGAAGACAGCCATCATGCTGGGCCAAGTCAGGGCTTTTATAGCTAAGATGCCTACTACCTAAAACCATTTAAGCAACTTGGGCTCCTGCAAAGAAGGATGGTGAGAAGAATGGTCGTTATGCCATCAACTAAGACCCAGGAGTACACCGTTAATATTCACAAGTGTATCCATGGAGTGGGCTTCAAGAAGTGTGCCCCTCAGGCTCTTAAAGAGACCGGAAATTTGCCACGAAGGAGATGGAAAACTCCAGATACGTGCACTGATACCAGGCTCAACAAAGCTGTCTGGGCCAAAGTAGTAAGGAATGTCCATACTGTGTCCATGTACAGTGGGTGGTCCAGAAAACATAATGAGGTCAGAAATTCACCAAACAAGCTCTATACTTTGGTTATGTACTTGTTACCACTTTCACAAATCTACAGTTATGTGGATGTGAAGTAACTGCTGATCATCAAATACATCAAATAAGTTATAAAAACTATATAAAAAAAAAAAAAGGTTTAATACCTGTCTTCACTTTACATTCTCTGTGTTCAAAGCATTAAAGTCCTACAAATGTCATGTTAAAATGATTAATGGGAATCATTAACCCAAACTGGTTTCCAATTTTATGAAAAACAGTACAGATCACTGAATACCAGGTTGAGATGCTAGCTACTGGATCCAAATTCCCCATCATCTTTTTTCATGACCTTTTCCCTTATTAATAATGTTTATATTTCTTTATATTTACCCTCTAGATAACTTGGGGAATTCTGATGAGTCTGTGCTTCTAGTCTCTCCTTTCCCAGAGATATTAATAAAGAACACTGGGGCGGGGCACGGTAGCTCACGCCTGTAATCCCAGCACTTTGGGAGGCCAAGGTGGGCAGATCACCTCAGGTCAGGAGTTTGAGACCAGCCTGACCAACATGGAGAAACCTTGTGTCTACTAAAAATACAAAATTAGCCAGGCGTGGTGGCGTGCGCCTGTAATCCTAGCTGCTTGGGAGGCTGAGGCAGGAGAATCACTTGAACCTGGGAGGCGGAGGTTGCGGTGAGCTGACATCACACCATTGCACTCAGCCTGGGCAACAAGAGCGAAACTCTGTCTCAAAAAAAAAAAAAAAAAAAAAAAAATTCATTAAACATTTACTGAGACCAGGCAGGGTGGCTCACGCCTGTATTCCCAGCACTTTGGGAGGCCAAGGTGGGCAGATCACCTAAGGTCAGGAGTTCAAGACTAGCCTCGCCAACATGGTGAAACTCCTCTCTACTAAAAATACAAAAATTAACCAGGCGTGGTAGCACATGCTTGTAATCCCGGATGCACAGGAGGCTGAGGCAAGAGAATCTCAAACCCAGGAGGCAGAAGTTGCAGTGAGCCGAGATCGCGCCACTGCACTCCAGCCTGGGCAACAGTGAGACTCCATCTCAAAAAAAAAAAAAAAAAAAAAAAAAAAAATTTACCGAATATTCAGTGCCAACCACTGAGAATATGATGAGGAAAAACAGACATGCTGTGGAAGGTAGGTGAGCAGCAGAGGGGCAGAGACTCAACACATCCCTTAAATAGATGTATAAATACATTATAAATCAGTCCTTTTGGATATCATGAGAGCCACAGGTAGAGAATCTTAAGTATAAAAGAATGAAGACTTGTGGCTCACGCCTATTAATCCCAGCACTTTGGGAGGCCAAGGCGGGCAGATTGCGAGGTCATGAGTTCGAGACCAGCCTGGCCAATGTGGTGAAACCCCATCTCTACTAAAAATACAAAAATTAGCTGGGCATGGTGGCGGGCGCCTGTAGTCCCAGCTACTCCGGAGTTTGAGGCAAGAGAATTGCTTGAAACCGGAAGGCGGAGGTTGCAGTGAGCTGAGATTGCACCACTGTACTCCAGCCTGGGTGGAAGAGTGAAACTGTCTCAAAAAAAAAAAAAGGAATGGACTTTTTTGGCCAGCACAGTGGCTCACGCCTGTAATCCCAACATTTTGGGAGGCTAAGATGGGCAGATCACTTGAGGCCAGGGGTTCGAGAACAGCCTGATCAACATGGTGAAACCCCACCTCTACTAAAAATACAAAAATTAGCTGAGTGTGGTGGCGGATGCCTATAATCCCAGCTACTCCGGAGGCTGAGGCACAGAAATCACTTGAACCTGGAGGGTGAAGGTTGCAGTAAGCCGAGATTGTGCCACTGTACTCCAGCATGGGCAATGGGGCAGAGGGCAGGACTCCATCTCAAAAAAAAAAAGAAAAAAAAAGTTAGACTTGGCCGGGCGCGGTGGCTCAAGCCTGTAATCCCAGCACTTTGGGAGGCCGAGACGGGCGGATCACGAGGTCAGGAGATCGAGACCATCCTGGCTGACACGGTGAAACCCCGTCTCTACTAAAAAATACAAAAAAACTAGCCGGGCGAGGTGGCGGGCGCCTGTAGTCCCAGCTACTCGGGAGGCTGAGGCAGGAGAATGGCATGAACCCGGGAGGCGGAGCTTGCAGTGAGCCAAGATCACGCCACTGCACTCCAGCCTGGGTGACAGAGCGAGACTCTGTCTCAAAAAAAAAAAAAAAAAAAAAAAAAAGTTAGACTTTCTTGAGGAAGTGGGAGGCTGAGGCAGGAGAATTGCTTGAGACCAGGAGTTTGACACCAGACAGGGCAACATAGCAAGACCCTGTTTCTACAAAAATTTAAGAATTAGCCAGGTGTGGTGGTGCACACCTACAGTCCCAGCTATTTGGGAGGCTGAGGCAGGAGGATCTCTTGAGTCTAGAAGTTTGTGACCAGCCTGGGCAATATAGCGAGACCCCGTCCCAAAGGAAAAAGAAAATTGCAAAGTAGAGAAGAGATTTGAAAGAATCAAACACTGGGCCAGGCGCTGTGGCTCATGCCTGTAATCCCAGTACTTTAGGAGGCTGAGGTGGGTGGATCACCTTTGCTCAGGAGTCAAGCCTGGAGAACATGGCAAAATCCTGTCTCTATCAAAAATATAAAAAATTAGTGGCCGGGCGCAGTGGCTCACGCCTGTAATCCCAGCACTTTGGGAGGCCGAGACGGGCGGATCACGAGGTCAGGAGATCGAGACCATCCTGGCTAACACGGTGAAACCCCGTCTCTACTAAAAAATACAAAAAACTAGCCGGG
>NC_037679.1:79547509-79585817 GCF_003255815.1 Theropithecus gelada | reverse complement strand
CAAAAAAAAAAAAAAAAAAAAAAAAAAATTAGTGGCCGGGCACGGTGGCTCAAGCCTGTAATCCCAGCACTTTGGGAGGCTGAGATGGGCAGATCACGAGGTCAGGAGATCGAGACCATCCTGGCGAACACGGTGAAACCCCGTCTCTACTAAAAAGTACAAAAAAAAACCTAGCCGGGCGAGGTGGCGGGTGCCTGTAGTCCCAGCTGCTGGGGAGGCTGAGGCAGGAGAATGGCGTGAACCCGGGAGGCGGAGCTTGCAGTGAGCTGAGATCCGGCCACTGCACTCCAGCCTGGGTAACAGAGCGAGACTCCGTCTCAAAAAAAAAAAAAAAAAAAAAAAAAAAAAAAAAAAAAAATTAGCCAGGCCTGGTGGCACGAGCCTGTGGTCCTATACTTGGAGGCTGAGGTAGGAGGATCTCTTGAGCCTGGGAGGTGGAGGTTGCAATGAGCTGAGATCATGCCACTGCACTCTAACTTGGGTGATAAGAGTGAGACTCCATCTCAAAAAATAAAAATTCGAGGCAGGAATGCAACAGGAACCAAATCTCATAAAGTGCTCACATTTTAATAAAAAAGATATAACAAATGAACAAAAGTCCATTAAAATGTTAGAGGAAAAAACCCAATAGTATGTGTTACTAACCAGAAGGGGAGAAGGGATTTGCAGTGGTTAGGGGAGCCCTTTCCCAGAAGATAAGCTGAGACCTGTGCCAAGAGGGAGGCAGCCATGCAAATACTGAGAGGCAGGAAAAAACGAAGGGCCAGTGCAAAGATCTAGAGAGGGAAAGAACTTGTCTTGCTGGAGACGCAGTCAAGGTAGCCAAGGAGGGTACTGAGAAGAGTATGTCTGAGTGAGCAGGCAGGGACTCTATGGAGTAGGGGCTCAAAGGCGATGATTAGGCCAGGCGCGGTAGCTCACGCCTATAATCCCAGCACTTTGGGAGGCCGAGGCGGGTGGATCACGAGGTCAGGAGTTCAAGACCAGCCTGGCCAAGACGGTGACACCCCGTCCCCGTCTCTACTAAAAATACAAAAAAAATTAGCCGGGCCGGGCGCGGTGGCTCAAGCCTGTAATCCCAGCACTTTGGGAGGCCGAGACGGGTGGATCACAAGGTCATGAGATCGAGACCATCCTGGTTAACCCGGTGAAACCCCGTCTCTACTATAAAATACAAAAAACTAGCCGGGCGAGGTGGTGGGCGCCTGTAGTCCCAGCTACTCGGGAGGCTGAGGCAGGGGAATGGCATGAACCCGGGAGGCGGAGCTTGTAGTGAGCTGAGATCCGGCCACTGCACTCCAGCCTGGGCGACAAAGCGAGACTCCGTCTCAAAAAAAAAAAAAAAAAAAAAAATTAGCCGGGCGTGGGGGCAGCCACCTGTAATCCCAGCTACTCGGGAGGCTGAGGAAGATAATTGTTTGAACACGGGAGGCGGAGCTTGCAGTGAGCCGAGATCGCGCCACTGCACTCCAGTCTGGACTCCGTCTCAAGAAAAAAAACACAAAGGCGATGATGAGCAGTTTGGGTTTTGTTTCTACTTACACTAGGACGACACGAGCGAGAGCATCCGTAATGAACAAGGGGAAGAGTGAAGCCACTGACTCGCGAGGTGACCGTAGGCAAGTTCCTGAATCTCGCTAACGCTCTTTAACCCCCTGGAAAATTGTTCGCTAATCGTCACATTAAACGGCTGCGAACGGGCCACGCTCAAGGCTTCGGGGCTGCAGCCTCGAGTTTACCTGTCCTCCAGGACCGACTCCATGGGCTCCACCCCGTCAGTGTCCACCGCACGTAGCCGGTCGGCGAAGGCGATAGCTTTCTCCAGTCGCGCCACTGCCTCGCAGCTGCCGAAGTCCACAAGCGCTAGACGCTCCAGGTGCTCGATCACCTGGGCCGTGATCCGGCCACTGCCCTGGAGGAGGAATGAGGCAGGGAGTGTGGGTCACCGGCGCCCCGGTGTGCCTCCCGGCTTGCTCCGCCACCCGCCTAGATGGCCCTGGCCTTTACCTGAGGATCCGCCTTGGACGTGAAGCCCTGGCGCCCGCCCAGAGGGGCCCGAAGGCCCAGCCACACCAACCGCGACCACATTTCTTCCTTCCTTGGCCCCCGTAGTGCGCCCGCGCGTAACGCCGAGCGACGCGCCTAAGAGTGATGACATCAGAGTGCGCTGCCGCCGCCGCCGCCACCACTGTCGCCATGAACAGTGTCGGGGAGGCATGCACGGACATGAAGCGCGAATACGACCAGTGCTTCAATCGCTGGTTCGCCGAGAAGTTTCTCAAGGGGGACAGCTCCGGGGACCCGTGCACCGACCTCTTCAAGCGCTACCAGCAGTGTGTTCAGGTGAGCCCTTCCGCCTCTGTTTCCAGGCCCCGCATTCTCCGCCCTGAGTCCCACTACACTCGTCGTGTTTTATGGGGGTTGGGACTGGACTGGAAGGGTGGAGAAAAGCCGCAGTGAGGTCAGTGGCAGGAGCTCGCTCCCCTATCACCACCACCGAGGCCGTTTGGGTGTCTCCCCGAATGACAAATATTGGTGCAGTGCTTTTGTTTTTAAGACACACAGTCACATCTTTTGGTTCATTTGGTGTTCATCCTCGCAAGGTGGGTATAGTTACTCATATTTTATACATAAAAAACTAACACCCAGAAATAGGAAGTGATTGATCCGAGTTCACTAGCACCAGGTTGCCTTGATTCTTTCGCAGGTGGTGCACTTTTCCACTATTACAGCTGAGGTCTGGGCGGGGTTATACTTCAGACTGGAGGATCACATTATTTTGATGTTATAAACCCTTCGTTAGCCTGTTTATCTCTCTTGACCAGTCCCCGCAACTGCAACTAGGAAATGTTTATTCTGGCCCAATGGATGTGGAACTGCTTTGAATTGTTAGAACAGCACTGGGCAAAGCACTTCCAATAAGTTAACCCAACACATCCTCACAGCAGTTCCCCGAGGTAGTTGCTGTCTTCATCCCATTTAGTTGGTCACATAGCCAGTAAGTCTTTCACCAACACAAAGTGATGATTGTTTTTCAAATTTCACTTAATTTTAATGGTTCCCTCACAACTCCTTTTCCAGTCTCCCTCAGGTCTTACACTTGATTTATTCATTATGGTACTTTTGGTTTTTATTTATTTTTGAGGCAGAGTCTCACTGTCTCCCAGGCTGGAGTGCAATGGCACCATCTCAGCTCACTGGCAACCTCCACCTCCCAGGTTCAAGCTATTCTCATGCCTCAGCCACCGGAGTAGCTGGAATTACAGGCATGCACCCCCATGCCCAGCTAATTTTTGTATTTTTAGTATAAACAGGGTTTCGCCATGTTGGCCAGGTTGGTCTCTAACTTCTGGCCTCAAGTGATCCACCTGCCTTGGTCTCCCAAAAAGCTGTGATTATACACCTGAGCCACCACACCCTACTGGTACTTGTTTTTTAAAAAGTATGTGGTTTGAATCATGGTTATAAGTCTTTATAATCAGCGTGATTTTACTTTTGTGCTGTCATATTTTATTTACAAAGCTTGCAACTTGAGCTTCATATAGATCCTTATAATGTGTTTTCTCCTCCTACCAGAAAGCAATAAAGGAGAAAGAGATTCCTATTGAAGGACTGGAATTCATGGGCCATGGCAAAGAAAAGTCTGAAAATTCTTCTTGACCTTGACAGTCCCCTTGAAGGATTTCTCAATCCAGAAATTGAGGACTCTGGATTTTTGTCAACTAAATCTGTGAACCTAGCCATCAGATTTGATGACGAACTTAGGAGAGAGGAGTTTTATTTCCCCCTTCGATGTTTTCCTCTCAGTTGTAAAAGATGAACTCTTTGAGATGATTTCTTACCTGCTGTGGCATCTGGCAGGAACTCAGTGTGCTAAAATTGAACAATTTTTTGAGATTATGGTTGCAATACTTGGTGTGGAATCAGCTTTACATAAATATACCTTGTATGCAAACGATGATAAACTAGTCAGGATGAGCAGAGCTGCCTGACCTCTTGATTTCTGCTGCGAAAGACATATACACTGTACTGGGGTCATCGGTCATGAAAGCAATTGGTTAAGACCTCTTTTTTTCTCTCAGGGAACTAATGCTCTGAAAAAGGATCTGGGCACAACAGTTTCAGTGAGTGCTTTTGAGCACACTTTTATTTTTATATAGTAACTAATGGTTAAGATTGCTGGTGGCCTGGATTAGCAAAGAGGAAGACAGCTTTTAACACAGTTCCCTGCATTCACCAGAGGTGTCAGATTAAGATGTGAAAGCTGCAAGAATGTTGGAATGACCACCATTTCAGAGCTCTCAGTGTGTAGTTCAGGAATTAAGATATTTGGAATAGCTATGGAGGAAGAACCTAAATTGCAAAGATCTGCTATTGCCAGCTTTCAACCCAAGTCAGTGAATTGTCAACCTGCATATCCTTAAAATGCTGCATCTGGTTAAGTGGTGGGCGGGTGGGGGGGGAAGCTAAAGGTGCTGGCTTTATTTGCCTTGTTTACTTATCCTGCCCTGTAATGTCTGTAATCCTGAAGATGGAATAAATTGTAACATTTAGTTTCTATCATTATTTGCCTCTGGAACTCAGTGCATTTTATGGAACTATTACCCTGTTACCCTACAAACCTCATGTATACACCAGTTTTGTAACTTAAAGGTGAAGAAAAAGTGACTTGTCTAAGCTAGGTGGTACAGTATGGCAATCAGAAACCTCACTGATTTTTTTTTTTTTTTTTTTTGAGACAGCCTGGCTCTGTCGCCCAGGCTGGAGTGCAGTGGTGCAATCTCGGCTTACTGCAACCTCCACCTCCTGGGTTCCAATGATTTTCCTGCCTCAGCCTCCCGAGTAGCTGGGATTACAGGCATGCACCACAATGCCCAGCTAATTTTTGTATTTTTAGTAGAGATGGGGTTTCACCATATTGGCCAGGCTGGTCTTGAACTCTTAACCTCAGGTGATCTGCCAGTCTTGACATCCCAAAGTGCTGGGATTACAGGTGTGTGTGAGCCACTGCACCCAGTCAAAACCTCACTGATTTCTAAAATTTCCACAACATGCTACACAAATACAATATGGTACCAAAAAAGGATCAGGAGAGCACTTACATACCTCAGAATGTCACGGAATCCCCACAATTACTTGAGTAATTTGGTTTTATTATATGCCCAAAGAAGTATGAAACTTGAATTACAGGCCGGGTATGGTGGCTCATGACTGTAACACTTTGGAAGGTGAGATGGGCCGATCACTTGAACTCAGGAATTCGAGACCAGCCTGGGCAACATGGCGAAACCCCATCTCTACAAAAAAATTAGCGGGGTATGGTCGTGTGGGCCTGTAGTCCCAGCTACTCAAAAGGCTGAGGTGGGAGCATCACCTGAGCCTGGGAGGTAGAGACTGCAGCGGGCTGTGACTGTGCCACTGCACTCCAGGCTGGTTGACAGAGCACGACCCTGTCTCAAAAATAAACCAAGAAACTTGATTTATAGAAGGCCCGAATTCTATTGTCTTGTCTCCACTTTACCAGTCGCTGCATCATATTTAATGTGACTTGTCCGTAATGTCACTTCAAAACATTCTTCATTTATATTTTATGACTGGCTAGGGTCCATTATCCAAGGATTATAAAAGATGTTTGGAACCTAGCCAGGGGAGGCCAGGCAGCAACCTGAAGTATAATACATCTGTCCTAAACTCAGACTGGCCACAACCAAAACAGCCCTATAGGGACTCAGAAGTACAGGCTGTTATATCACAAAATGGGAAAGATAATGAGATTCTCTATTCTGTACTGTATATGCCTTACTTTTGCATTACCAGTTTAATGTAATACAACATGAAATACCTCGTTGCCTCTTGAACCTACCACGAAAGTGTTCCTTTGAGCCTTAAGAATAAACCAACTGGCCGGGCGTGGTGGCTCACGCCTGTAATCCCAGCACTTTGGGAGGCTGAGGTGGGCGGATCACCTGAGGTTGGGAGTTTGAGGCTAGCCTGGCCAACATAGAGAAACCCTGTCTCTACTTAAAATACAAAAAATTAGCCAGGTGTGGTGGTACATGCTTGTAATCCCAGCTACTCAGGAGGATGAGACAGGAGAATTGCTTGAACCTGGGAGGTGGAGGTTGTGGTGAGCCAAGATCATGCCATTGCACTCCAGCCTGGGCAACAAGAGCGAAACTCTTGTCTCAAACAAACAAAAAAAGAATAAACCAGCTCTGGCCAGGCACAGTGGCTGAAACCTGTAATCCCAGCAGTTTGGGAGGCTGAGGTGAGCAGATCACCTGAGGTTAGGAGTTCAAGACCAGCCTGGCCAACATGCGAAACCTTGTCTCTACTAAAAACACACAAAAAATTAGCTGGGCGTGGTGGCGCATGCCTGTAGTCCCAGCTATTCGGGAGGCTGAGGCAGGAGAATCGCTTCAACCTGGGAGAAGGTTGCAGTGAACTGAGATCGTGCCACTGCACTGTAGCCTGGGCAATAGAGTGAGATTCCGTCTCAAAAAATAAAAAAGGTTTTTTTTTTTTTTTTTTTTTTTTTTCTGGGCTCACTGCAACCTCCGCCTCCTGGGAGTACAGGTGCGTGCCACCGCGCCCAGCTAATTTTTGTATTTTCAATAGAGATGGGGTTTTGCCATGTTGTCCAGGATGGTCTTGATCTCTTGACCTCATGCTCTGCCCGCCTTGGCCTCCCAAAGTGCTAGGATTACAGGTGTGAGTCACCGTACCCGGCTAAAATAAAGGTTTTAAATTTTGATTGCAATTAATTACCCTCTCAGAGTGGTTTTGTAACTACTACTACTGCCATTTACTATCCATTAAAACAGGATAGTTTTAATTCCAGAAAAAAGTCAATAAGCAGAAATGTGTCACACTCCCTTTATTTCTCTTAAGATTTCTGACCCTACCAGCCCTGAAGGAGATGACCTCAAGGTAAGAACTTGACATGTTTGAGAAAATTATGACTACAGGGAAGATTCTGCAGTAAATGCTAGTGGAGTGGGACAGGAAAAAGATGAGACCCAGATCAAGCACTTCCTCTTGAGAAACACAAGTACCTCTTTCAGGTGTAAAATGCAGCCATTCTGCTAGCCATTCAATGTCTTTGAAATCTCAGGCCTGTCAAGGACCATTGGTTTTTTGAGACAAAGTCTCGCTCTGTTGCCCAGGCTGGATTGCAGTGGCACGATCTTGGCTCACTGCAACCGCCACCTCCCGGGTTCAAGACTCCACATCCAGCTATAGGAGCGCGCCACCACACCCAACTAATTTTTGTATTTTTAGTAGAGACAGGGTTTCGTCATGTTGGCCAGGCTGGTCTCGAACTCCTGACCTCAGGTGATCCGCCAGCCTCAGCCCCCCAAAGTGCTGGGATTACAGGCATGAGCCACCGCACCTGGCCAAGGACTAATCTTGATGCTTAATTAGCACCGCTACACTTGGTCCCTTTACCCACATCAGGCACAATAAACCAAGAGGGGCTGTTACAAACACTTATTCAGTGGGCTGAATTGGACCTGTAACACTAAACAGCAGCCTAGACCTTCACTGTGGAAACAAATAACTAATGCCAATTTCTTTTCAGCTTGCAAATGCTAATTTCTGCGAAAAAACATAACCAAAGAAAGTAACTCTCAGCTCATGACTAATCTAAGTTTAAGTTATTTATTTAAGCCATCTCCTGCCACAAGCAAAGGGATGGAAGACCAGTATACCAGTCATCATTTGATACAAGAAGATGAGCTTAAGGTCCCGTATACTTTTTCTGGTCCATATGCAGAGTAATGGTCCAAACCAGTGCTGTGGTCCCTGGTGCCCAGGTAGTGGTCCAGATTCTCTTTATTCATCTTCGTAGCCAGTTGGAAGTGGATTCACATGAGGGTTATGGAATAGAGTATGGTTACCATCTCCCCAGGGAAACGGCTGTGGAGTGAAGATGTCAGTTAGATAATTCCAGAAAATAATTCAGAAAGAACACTGTCATGAACTGCTTATAACAGGGCTACAGATCATATACAAAAACAAAATGGAAATTAGTCCTTTATCTACTGGCATAGTTCAACCTTCCCATTATTTAATGAGCTCTTATAACTACCAGGGGAGCCCTTAAAGTTATCCTGGCTACAGGATAACAAATATGGATGGCAGAAAATGCAAGCTCAAGTTAGGTACTCATAATCCTCTCCCTAGTAACTAGTATATCCAGTGCTGTGTTTATGAAAGTGTAATCCTCAAATCACCTGTATCAAAATGTTGGCAGTCAGTATTAGGGGAGGGAGATGCTTAATTAAATACAGATTTCTGGCACCATCTCACACTTCAAACAATATCTGGGCTGGGAAACGGCAGTCCACCCTCAATTATCTTGCCTATTACCTTTGAAAGGCATTACTTTAAGGCAACAATCTCCAACCCAGGGTGATTTTGCCCCTCCTGGGGACAATGGGTAGTATCTGGAGACATTGTGATGGGCGGGGGACGGGGAAGGGGGAGCAGGGTTGAGCAGGTACTACTGCCACCTAGTGGGTACAGGCCAAGGATATGGCCCAACAAGAATTACCCAGCCCCAAATGTCAACAGTGCTGAGGTTGAGAAACCTTTACTGTCTGACTTCTAATTCCACTGTACGAGGGTGGGAGTGCTGCTCAAAGACTCAAAAAATTCAAGAGTCTAGGGTAAGTTTCTACAAGGCCAGTCCTATATGGGCTAGGTGATGTAATAATAATTTTTTTCCCATCACTTCTCAGCCTTTTGGCTAAGTATATTATTATTATTATTTTTTTTTTTTTTTTTTTTTTTTTTTTTTTTTGAGACGGAGTTTCACTCCTGTTGCCCAGGATGTAGTGCAATGGCCGGATCTCGGTTCACTGCAACCTCCGCCTCCTGGGTTTAAGCGATTCTCCCACCTCAGCCTCCCAAGTAGCTGGGATTACAGGCGCCCGCCACCACACTCGGCTACTTTTTGTATTTTTAGTAGAGATAATGTTTTGCCATGTTGACCAGGCTGCTCTTGAACTCCTGACCTCAAGTGATCCACCCGCCTTAGCCTCCTAAAGTGCTGGGATTACTGGCGTGAGCCACCGCGCACGGCCAGTATTAAAGAATCAGAATAAGCCCTTGTTAAAGATACAGCAAACAGAGGACACATCATTGTAATGTATCTACATCAACAGCGAACAAAACAGTCGAGAAAATAAGGTAGTGGTGGGAAATACAGAAAGCTGTCAGCCTCTTCATTATGCAACTAGTAGCTGCCAGACTCATGTTTTGTTGTTGTTTTGAGACTAGAGTCTCGCTCTGTCGCCCAGGCTGGAGTGCAGTGGTACGATCTCAGCTCACTGCAAACTCCGCCTCCTAGGTTCAAGGGATTCTCCTGCTTCAGCCTCCCCCGTGTAGCTAGGTTCGCTTACGGGAACCACCTTCAGACTTTGCCACTCTAATTGGATTTCCTAAACCTCCAAACTTTACACAACGGACACCTGTTTCAGAACTGTCTCAGAAGGCAGGAGGTAGGATGAATCGGAGAAAAGGGAAACTGAAGGGCACTTATTGTATGACCTTGAAAAAGAAAATTGGGACGTAATCCCAAGTGTCAGTTGTCCTTCCACAAAATGGAAGAAAATACATTTTCTGTCTGTGAGGATAAACAAGCTGTACACGCCTGGCACCCATGCCTTTAGAGAATGAAGAACTTGCACTAAGGCACACATAACGAAAAGAGAACGGACACTTGAAGAGATGTGCAAGGGCGTACCTTGGTCCTGATGCGGAGATGGGGGTAGGCGATGAACTCGGGTCTCTCGTGCTTTCCGTGGTGCGACTTCAGGTACACATTCAGCATGCTGACTGCCACCCCGGGGAGCGCGACGAAAAAGGTGAGGGTCTTCCACATGCGAGCTACGGAGAAGCCACAACCGCTCAGCCCCGGTATGGGGCGGGCCCGGGTCTCACTTTCCCTCCCGCAAGGCCTCGGGCCAAGGTCACAGTCCCGCCCTGCCTCGCCCGAGTGGGGCTGAGGCCCGACCTGTCGACCCCGGCCCCAGTACCTGAGCCCTCTTCGCCATGGGCGCCACTCGACATAGGCCGCCCCAGCTGTGGGCCGGACCGACCCAGCAGCCGAAAAACCCGTGACACACCAACTGCCGCCATTTTCGACCTGGACTACCGCAGCGCCGGAAACGGAAGTAGAAAATTGGCTCTGGGGGCAGGACTACAACCTCCAAAGGAAGTTACTATTGGGCACCGCCCTCCCTCTGGCATTAACCTGAGCACTATCATCCGCGCGGAGAGAGTCCTCGTCAAAATCCTCGGCGTCTCGAGCAAGAGAGAGCATGCGCTCTGCACCTTCCTTCAGGCTTTGCCGTTTCCTTCGTGCGCATGCGTGTGTCCACTGGTCTCCCTACCGTCCCCACCTGGGCGAGGCGGAAGCTCAAGAGAGGTTTGTGCAAGGTTTCCCGGTACCTGGAATCGCTCCCTTCGTTGGAGTCCATGGACGGGCATCTGGAGGTTCTGAGCCCAGAACGCCCTATCTAAAATTCCGTTCCCCTTCCTCGCCATCCTCTGACTGCGTTTTTTCATAGCACAGAGTATTGCGCCTTCGTCGTTATATTATTATATTATTTTGTCTGTCTCCCCCACTGTAATATACAGTCTGTGACACCAAGAGTTTGGCACTGCAGCATTCTCAGAATAATCTGGGAATAGTGTAATTTGGAATCATACCTGGCACATACCAGATACTTGATATAAATTTGCTGAATGAATGGATGAATGAATGAATAGCAACAGAAAGTATAAAGAGCACTGAAATTGGTGCCAGCAGATCTGAATCCTAATCCTGACTCAACAGTCTCATCTTTTTTTTTTTTTTTTTTTGAGACGGAGTTTCACTCTTGTTACTTAGGCTGGAGTGCAGTGGCGCAATCTCGGCTCAATGCAACCTCCGCATCCCAGGTTCAAGCAGTTCTCCTGCCTCAGCCTCCTGAGTAGCTGGGATTACAGGTGTGCACCACCACGCCCAGTTAATTTTTTTTGTATTTTTAGTACAGACAGTGTTTCACCATGTTAGCCAGGCTAGTCTCAGACTCTTGACCTCAGGTAATCCGTCTGCCTCGGCTTCCCAAAATAGTAGGATGACAGGCATGAGCCACCGTGCCCGGCCAACATTCTCATCTTTTGACCTCTGGTCACACTGGCTTTCTCTTCCTTGAAATTGTAGAAACAAAAATTGACATCTGGCCGGGAGTGGTGGTTCACGCCTGTAATCCCAGCACTTTGGGATACGGAGACTGGCGGATCACTTGACGTCACAAATTCAAGACCAGCCTGGCCAACATGGTGAAACCCCAACTCTACTAAAAATACAAAAATTACCTGGGCATGGTGGCGCACACCTGTAATCCCAGCTACCCAGATGGCTGAGGCACAAGAATCGCTTGAACCCAGGAGGGCAAGTTGCAGTGAGCTGAGATCATGCCACTGCACTCCAGCCTGGGCGACCCCCCCAAAAAAAAAATTGCATCTGTTAAATTTTGTCTACAAAATTCTTTCCTCCTTACCCCCTTCTTCCTTTTTCTTCCTTCTACTTGTCTAAAAGCAGCTTTAAAAAGAAAACTTTTTTAAAAAAGTATATAACATAAAATGACAGTAAACTTTTTTTTTTTTTGAAATGGAGTCTTGCTCTGTTGCCAGGCTGGAGTGCAGGGGCACAATCTCAGCTCACTGCAATCTCCACCTTCTGGGTTCAAGCCATTTGCCTGCCTCAGCCTCCCGAGTAGCTGGGATTACAGGCATGCACCACCACGCCTGGCTACTTTTTTTTTGTACTTTAGTAGAGACGGGGTTTCACCATATTGGCCAGGATGGTCTCCATCTCCTGACCTTGTGATCCGCCTGCATCAGCCTCCCAAAGTACTGGCATTACAGGCGTGAGCCACCGTGCCCGGCCTCTTTTTTTTTTTTTTTTTATAGGCCCCTTTGAGAATGTAATGAGGACCAGCGTAGTGGCTCATGGCTGTAATCCCAACACTTTGGGAGGCTGAGGTGGTGGACAGATTGCTTGAGGTTGGGAGTTTGAGACCAGCCTGGGCAACAAAGCTTTTTTCTTTATTAGAAAAAAAAAAAAAAAGAGTGTAATGAAAGCTTTGAACCCTTTCCTCTAAAAACACACCTATGTGTAAACACACAGTATAGCAGACATTGGTGGGAGAAGAGGTGACCATAAAATATATTTGGAAACCCCCTAAGCATCTTTGTGCCTCAGATCAAGAGCTCCTGGGGGCTGCATGCAGTGGCTCATGCCACTTCCAGAGATGTTGTGAGCTTCCACAGATGTTCTGGAACTGGATCTTCCAGAGATGTTGTGAGCTTAAATGTGTCCATGTAGGTAGAAAGCCTGACACATGGGGGCAGGGTGCACAGTGATAGCTATTACTTATTTCTGTGTTCCTACCCCCACCCCTCAACCTTCTTCCTAGCTAGCTAGTCAGCTTTGGAGGGCAGACCCCCAGTATCATCTATCTCTGTGACCCCATAGAATTTGGTGCTCAGTTATTTTTCCTTATTGGTCCCTGTTGATGCTCATACACTCGTCTACACCTGAGGCTCTGCTCAGGCCAGCCCCACATGGTTCCCCACCTCTGTCTGCACACATGACACTTGGTTCTTACCTCTTCCAGGAAGCCTTTCCTGGTTACGTCCTGACCCTGGCCTCTGGTTCCCCGGTGATGTTCAGCTCACTGTACCTCGTATGGTAACTATTCAACTTCCTCATTCCACTTTGGGCCCCAGGAGACCCTCCCACCTTTTTTTCTTTCACCCAGGCTGGAGTATAGTGAAACAATCTCGACTCACTGCAACCTCCGCCTCCTGGGTTCAAGCAATTCTCCTGCCTCAGCTTCCGGAGTAGCTGGGATTACAGGCATCCACCACCACGCCCGGCTAATTTTTGTATTTTTAGTAGAGACAGGGTTTCACCATGTTGGCCAGGCTGGTCTCGAACTCCTGACCTCAGGTGATCCGCCCACCTCAGCCTCCCAAAGTGCTGAGATTACATGCATGAGCCACCGCACCCAGCCAGGAGACCCCTTTTTTTCCAGATTCCTCTAAATTCTCTCAAAGCCTGGCACAGGCCAGGCATAACAAAATGGTTAAGAACTCAGGTTCTCAGACAAAGCTGGATTTAAGTCTACCTCTGGCTGGCTAAGGTGGCTCACACCTATAATCCCAGCACTTTGGGAGGCTGAGATAGGAGGATCACTTGAGCCCTGGAGTTCAAGACCAATCTAGGCAACATGGCAAACCTCTATCTCTACAAAAAATACAGAAATTAGCTGGGCACGGTGGTGCCCGCCCGTAATCTCAGCTACTTGTGAGGCTGAGGTGGAGGAATGCTTGAGTGCAGGAAGTAGAGGTTGCAGTGAGCTGAGATCACACCACCGCACTCCAGCCTGGGAAACAGAGTGAGACCCTATCTTTTTTTTTTTTCTTTTTTGAGGTGGAGTCTTACTCTGTCGCCCAGGCTGGAGTGCAGTGGCACGATCTCAGCTCACTGCAACCTCCACTTCCCTGGTTCATGCGATTCTCCTGCCTCAGCCTCCCAAGTGGCTGGGATTACAGGCACCCACCAACTTGCCTGGCTAATTTTTGTATTTTTAGTAGAGATGGGGTTTCACCATCTTGGCCAGGCTGGTCTCAAACTCCTGACCTCAAGATCCACCCGCCTCGGCCTCCCAAAGTGCTGGAATTACAGGCGTGAGCCACCACACCCAGCTGAGACCCTATCTTAAAATATAAAAATAAATCCAGGTTCTGCTGTTATTGCTGGACAAGTCATTTTATGCTTCAGTTTCTTCATCTGCAGAATGAGGAAAATAATAGTACCTACTATTAGGGTTTTTGGGAGAACTGAACGTGATGATGTGTGTAAAGCACTTAGCACCTTCCTCAGCCTACAGCAGTGATTTGCGTTATATTATTATTAATCATCCACTATTCCATTAAGTTTAAAACAAAGCAGATATATTGTATGTGAAAAGGTGGTATAGTGGAATGTATTGATATCGGTCCCTCTTACTTTATATCTCACTAAAACTGTTAAAAACAAGAAAGCAGACTACAAAATATTAAATGTATACTTCCATTTTTGTAAAATACACAGGACAGTTCTGTAAGGGCTACACTCAAATGTTGACAGAAGTTATGTCTGGGCTTTAAATTTTCTACCATGAACATATAGTACTTGTATTATAAGAACAAAAACTTTCATCAAAAAGCAAATTATAAAGTTGCTATAGGCTAGGCGTGGTGGCTCATGCCTGTAATTGGAATATTTTGGGAGGCTGAGGCAGGAGGATTGCTTGATTCTAGGACTTTAAGACCAGCCTGGGCGGCCGGGCGCGGTGGCTCAAGCCTGTAATCCCAGCACTTTGGGAGGCCGAGACGGGCGGATCACAAGGTCAGGAGATAGAGACCATCCTGGCTAACACGGCGAAACCCCATCTCTACTAAAAACACAAAAAATTAGCCGGGCGAGGTGGCGGCGCCTGTGGTCCCAGCTACTCGGGAGGCTGAGGCAGGAGAATAGCGGGAACCCGGGAGGCGGAGCTTGCAGTGAGCTGAGATCTGGCCACTGCACTCCAGCCTGGGCGACAGAGCGAGACTCCGTCTCAAAAAAAAAAAAAAAAAAAAAAAAAAAGACCAGTCTGGGCAAGAGATCCCATCTCTATTAAAAAATAAAAAATAAAAAATAAAAATAATAAAAAAGCTTTTTCTTGCATTGCTGTAAAGAAATTTTAAAAAGGTGTGGTGACTCACACCTGGAATCCCAGCACTTCGGGAGGCCGAGGTGGGTGGATCACCTGAGGTCAGGAGCTGGAGACCAGCCTGACCAATATGATGAATCCCCATCTCTACTAAAAATACAAAAATTGGCCGGGCGCAGTGGCTCACATCTGTAATCCCAGCACTTTGGGAGGCCGAGGCAGGCGGATCACGAGCTCAGGAGAGGAGACCATCCTGGATAACATGGTGAAACCCCGTCTCTACTAAAAATAGAAAAAAATTAGCCGGGCATGGTGGCGGGCGCCTGTAGTCCCAGCTACTCGGGAGGCTGAGGCAGGAGAATGGCGTGAACCCGGGAGGCAGAGCTTGCAGTGAGCCGAGATCGTGCCACGGCACTGCAGCCTGGGCGACAGAGCGAGACTCCATCTAAAAACAAAAAAAAAAATAGCCTGCCGTGGTGGCATTCACCTGTAGTCCCAGCTACTCGGTAGGCTGAGGCAGGAGAGTCGCTTGAGCCCGGGAGGCGGAGGTTGCAATGAGCCGAGATTGCGTCATTGCACCCCAGCCTGGGCAACAAGAGCGAAACTCCATCTCAAAAATAATAATAATAATAAAATAAGTTTTAATCAAGTCGCTAGCAGCACTTCCGTTGCTGGTATTAGTTCCATTAGATTGTAAGCCACATGAGGGCAGGGACCCCTTCTGCCTGGAACAGAAAAGGCACTCAGTGAACATTTACAGCAAAGTCACCGGGTGGGGCGACTCTGACACCCGCGTCTGCAGTACCGCTCTCGCCCAGTGGGTGGCAGGCTCCGCATGTGCGGGCGCCGCCCACGAGCCTGGCCAGAGGAGTCACGCCCGCGACCTTCTACGTGGCTGGCTGGTCTCAGGATCCTTGAAGGAGCAGGAGAGGTGGAGCTTGTGCGAGGGCTGGAGGGACCCGTCCTGGGCCTCAAGGACTCCTTTTTTTTTTTTTTTAATGTAATTTTTTTAGAGACAGGGTCTCGCTTTGTCGCCCAGGCTGGAGTTCAGTGGCGCCAGGTTAGTGTTCGCTTTGAGAGAAAGACCTCAGCCAGGCGCAGAGTGGCTCACTCCTGTAATCCCAGTACTTTGGGAGGCCGAGGCGGGCGGATCACCTGATGTCAGGAGTTCAAGACCAACCTGGCCAACATGGCGAAACCCTGTCTCTACTAAAAACACAAAAATTAAGCAGGCTTGGTGGCACACGCCTGTAATCCCAGCTACTCAGGAGGCTGAGGCAGGAGAATCGTTTGAACTCGGGAGGCAGAGGTGGCAGTGAGCCAAGATCATACCATTGCACTCCAACCTGGGCGACAGAAAGAGATTCCATATCAAAAAATAAAAGAGACAGACCTCAGCTGTGACGAATTCCACATGCCTTCCTTTGACCCACCCCTGTGTGTCAAGCTGAGCCCATATTTTTTTCTTAATAATTATTTAAGTTTTAAATAGCTGATACATCCACATGGTTCAAATAAAAAAAAAAAATAAAGATAGGCCAGGCATGCTGGTTCATGCTTATCATCCCAGCACTTTGGGAGGCTGAGGCGGGAGGGTAACTTGAGCTCAAGGCCAGCCTAGACAACGTAGAGACCCCATCTCTACAAATAAAGTAAATTAGCCAGATGTGGGGGTGCATGCCTGTAGTCCCAGATACTAAAGAGGCTGAGACAGGAGGACTGCTTGAACCCAAGAGGTCAAGGCTGCAGTGCATCCCTGTACTTCAGCCTGGTTGGACAGAGTGAGACCCTGTCTCTAAAATATACGTATACATGCTTTAAAAAAAAAAAAAAAGGATAAGGCCAGGTGAAGTGGCTCACGTCTGTAATCCTAGCACTTTGAGGGCCAAGGTGGACAGATCACTTGAGCCCAGGAGTTCAAGACCAGCCAGGGCAACATGGAGAAATCCCATCTCTATGAAAAATACAAAAATTAGCTGGGCATGGTGGCATGTACCTGTAGTGTCAGCTACTTCAGAGGCTGAGGTGGGAGGATTCCTTGAGCACAGGAGGTTGAGGCTTCAGTGAGCCACGATCGCACCATGGCGCTCCAGCCTGAGTGACAGAGCAAGACCTCATCTCAAAAAAAAAGATAAAGAATGAAAAGTCTCCCCCGTCCTGTCCTCTAGCCACTCCAGTTTCATTCCCAAGAAGGTTACCACACTAGAGATTTCTCACATGGTCTTCTAGAGATGTTCTATGCATAGTTGAGCATCTATTTTACTGCCTTTCAAAAACTCATCGCTAATTTTAAATTTTATTTTTTTATTTTTATTTTTTTTTATTTGAGGCAGAGTCTCACTGTGACACCGAGGCTGGAGTGCAGTGGTGAGCCGTGATCGCACCACTTCACTCCAGCCTTGGCCTCCTGAGCTCAAACAATCCTCCCACTTTAATGTCCCAAGTAGCTGGGACTACAGGTGCATGCCACCACACCCAGCTAAGTTTTGTGGGGTTTTTTTGTTTTTTTTTTGAGACGGAGTTTCGCTCTTTCGCCCAGGCTGGAGTGAAATGGCGTGATCTTGGCTCACTGCAACCTCTTCCTCCCAGGTTCAAGCGATTCTCCTGCCTCAGCCTCCTTAGTAGCTGGGATTATAGGCACCTACCACCACACCCAGCTAATTTTTGTATTTTTAGTAGAGACGGGGTTTCACCATGTTGGCCAAGCTGGTCTGGAATTCCTGAACTCAGGTGAACCGCCTGCCTCAGCCTCCCAAAGTGCTAGAATTACAGGTGTGAGCCACCACGTCCAGCCAAGTTTTGTATTTTTTGTAGAGATGGAGTCTCACCATGTTGCCCAGGCTGTTTTCAAACTCCTGAATTAAAGTGATCCTCCTGCCTCAGCTTCCCAAAGTGTTGAGATTACAAGTGTGAGCCAGGGCACCTGGCCAGGAGATCCTTCTAAAGTATAATCTGCCTATCCCACCATCCCTGTTTGAAACCCTGTTGCCCCCAGGATAGAACTCAAACTACTTACTCTGACCTCCAAGGTGCTAAGGGATACGATTGCTGCCTAGCGCCATCATTATCCCTAGGGACACCGCATCCATCCTCCAAGCTAGACTTCCTTCTGTTTCTGAAATATGCCAAGCCCCTTCCAACCTCAGGACCTTCGCTTATGCCGTTCCCTGTTCCAGGACTGCTCTTCACCTCCCCCATTAACTTCTAAGTCGCCTGGAATCTTCACGAGAGCAGGGACCTTGTTTGTCTTGCCTACTCCTATATCCCAGCACCAAACACAGTACCTGACACAAACAAAGTGCTTAATTTTTTTTTTTTTCTGAGATGGAGTCTCACTCTGTCACCCAGGCTGGAATGCAGTGGCCCAATCTTTGCTCACTGCAAACTCCGTCTCCTGGATTCAAGTGATTCTCCTGCCTCAGCCTCCCTAGTAGCAGGGATTACAGGCATGTACCACCACACCCAACTTAATATATATATGTATATACACACACACATACATACACATATACACACAAGTCAATTCTGCTTCTTTAAATTTTGACACAATGTCTGGATTCTTACAGTGCAATATAATAGGTCATGAATTATGAATTCTGTTTTTATCTAGCAGCTTCATGTGCTCCACAGCTATATTCTAAACTCCACCCAAGCATCACCACAGGCCTGTCTGCATTTCCCATGACAGTCTGCACAGTAATAACAAATACTAATTGTTCTTAACTTTTTTTTTAAGCCAGGCGTGGTGGCTCACGCCTATAATTCCAGCACTTTCAGAGGCTGAGGTGAAAGGATTGCTTGAACCCAGGTGTTCAAGACCAGCCTGGACAACAAAGTGAGACTCTGATCTCTACAAAAACAAAAAAATTAGCAGGGTGTGGTGGTGAGTGCCTACAAAGCCAGCTACTCAGTGGGAGGCTGAGGTGGGAGGATCACTTGAGCCAGGAGGTTGAAGCTGCAGTGAGCACAGCTGCATTCCAGCCTGGGGACAGAGTGAGACCCTGTCTCAAAAAATAAATCATTGTGGCTGGGTGCGGTGGCTCATGCCTGTAATCCCAACACTTTGGGAGGCCAAGGCCGGTGGATCACCTGAGGTCGGGAGTTCAAGACCAGCCTGACCAACATGGAGAAACCCCATCTCTATTAAAAATACAAAATTAGCTGAGGGTGGTGGCACATGCGTGTAATCCCATCTGCTAGGGAGGCTAAGGCAGGAAAATCACTTGAACCTGGGAGGCGGAGGTTGCAGTGAGCCAAGATCACACCATTGCACTCCAGCTTGAGTGACAGAGCGAGACTCCGTCTCAAAATAAATAAATAAATACATACATACATACATACATATTTTTTTAAAATAATAAATTATTATTATTATTAAGATGGAGTTTCGCTGTTGTTGCCCAGGCTGGAGTGCAGTGGCATGATCTTGGCTCACTGCAACCTCCACCTCTCTGGTTTGAGCAATTCTCCTGCTTCAGCCTCCCGAGTAGCTGGAACAACAGGCATGCCCCAACACGCCCGGCTAATTTTTGTATTTTTAGTAGAGACGGGGCTTCACTGTGTTGGCCAGGCTGGTCTCGAACTCCTGAACTCAAGTGATCCTCCTGCCTCGGCCTCCCAAAGTGCTGCGATTACAGGCATGAACCATCATGCCCAACCTCAGGCTTTATTTATTTATTTATTTATGAGATGGAGTCTAGCTCTGTCACCAAGGCTGGAATGCAGTGGCCCGATCTCAGCTCACTGCAACCCCCACCTCCCAACCTCAGGCAATTCTGCTGCCTCAGCCTTCTGAGTAGCTGGGACTATAGGTGTGCACCACCTTGTCTCAGGCTTTATTTTTATTTTTATTTATTTATTTTTTTGAGACAGAGTCTCGCTCTTTCAGACTAGAGTGTAGTGGTATGATCTTGGCTCACTGCAACCTCCACTTCCCAGGTTCAAGTAATTCTTGTGCCTCAACCTCCCAAGTAGCTGGGACTACAGGGGCTTGCCACCATGCCCAGCTCATTTTTGTGTTTTTAGTAGAGTCGGGGTTTCACCATGTTGGACAGGCTTATCTTGAACTCCTAGCCTCAAGTGATCTGCCTGCCCCTGCCTCCCAAAGTGCTAGGATTACAGGTGTGCACCACCATGCCCCCCTAACTTTTGTATTTTTTGTAGAGCTAAGGTTTCACCATGTTGCCCAAGCTGGTCTTGAACTCCTGGACTCAAGAAGCCCTTCTTTCTTTTACATCAAGTATCACATTCGTTTTCCTTTTTTTTTTTTAAGTTTGCTTTGTTGTTCATCTCTTTCACTGGATTATAAATTCCAGCCCAGCCCGGTGGCACACACCTGTAGTCCCAGGTACTTGAGACAGGAGGATTGCTTGAGCCCAGGAGTTCAAGGTCAGCCTAAGCAACATAACAAGATCATAACTCAAAAATCAAAAAGGCTGGGCACGGTGGCTCACGTCTGTAATTCCAGCGTTTGGGAGGCTGAGGCGGGTGGATCAGTTGAGCCCAGGAGTTCAAAATCAGCCTGGGTAATGTGGCGAAACCTCCTCTCTATGAAACACAAAAATTAGCACAGAATGGTGGTGCGAGCCTGTAGTTCCGGCTACTTGGGAGGTTGAGGCGGGCAGGAGGGTCACTTGAGCCCAGCAGGCAGAGGCTGCAGTGATCCTAGATCCTAAGAAGATTTCATAAGAAAATTCAAGAGAGGAGTTAGGCTGGGCATGGTGGCTCACACCTGTAATCCCAGCACTTTGGGAGGCTGAGGTGGGCGGATCACGAGGTCAGGAGATCGAGACCATCCTGGCTAACACGGTGAAACCCCGTCTCTGCTAAATATACAAAAAATTAGCCGGACGTGGTGGCGGGCACCTGTAGTCCCAGCTACTCAGGAGGCTGAGGCAGGAGAATGCCGTGAACCCAGGAGGCGGAGGTTGCAGTGAGCCGAGATCACGCCACTACAGTCCAGCCTGGGGGATGGGCGATGGAGCGAGACTGTCTCAAAAAAAAAAAAAAAGTGGGAGTTGAGAGGAGGATAAGCAATTAGTTAACGGGTACAGTGTATGTTATTTGGGCCATGGATACTCTAAATGCCCTGCCTTGAGCACTAGGCAACCTGTGGAAGTAACAAAATTACACATGCACCCCATAAACTTCTACAAGTAAAAGACATAGGCCAAGCTAGGCGGCTCCCACCTGTAATCCCAACACTTTGAGAGGCCGAAATGGGAGGATTGCTTGAGGCCAGGAGTTCGAGACCAGCCTGAGTGACACAGATCAAGCCCCTATCTCTAAAAAAAATAAAAGACGTGGCCGAGCCCGGTGGCTCACACCTGTAATTCCAGCACTTTAGGAGGCCGAAGCGGGTGGATCACTTTAGGTCAGAAGCTCGAGACCAGCCTGGCCACCATGGTGAAACCCTGTTTCTACTTAAAATACAAAAATGAGCCGGGCGTGGTGGCGGGCGCCTGTAATCCGAGCTACTCAGGAGGCTGAGGCAAGAGAATCGCTTGAACCCAGGAGGTGGAGGTTGCAGTGGGCCGAGATCATGTCACTGCACTCCAGCCTGGACAACAGAGCAGACAACTGCAGTCCAGCCTGGACAACCTCAAAAAAAATTTTAAAGAATTAAAAATAAAAAAAATAAAAGACATGCCCAGAGCGGTGGCTCACGCCTGTAATCCCAGCACTTTGGGAGGCCGAGGAGAGCAGATCATGAGGTCAGGAGATTGAGACCATCCTGGGTAACACAGTGAAACCCTGTCTCTACTAAAAATACAAAAAATTAGCCAGGTGTGGTGGCACACACCTGTAGTCCCAGCTGCTTGGGAGGCTGAGGCAGGAGAATGGCGTGAACCCGGGAGGCAGAGGTTGCAGTGAGCTGAGATCATGCCACCGCACTCCAGCCTAGGCAACAGAGCGAGACCCCATCTCAAAATAAAACACACTAAAATAAATTAATAAAAATAAATAAAGTAAAAGACACTAGCTAGGCATGGTGGTGCATGCCTGTGGTCCCAGCTACTCGGGAGGCTGAAGTGAGAGGATCACTTGAACCCAGTTCAAAGCTGCAGTGAGCTATGTTCATGCCATCGCACTCCAACTGGGCAACAGAGTGAGACCCTGTCTCAAACAACACACTCAGACACAGACACACACGGTGTATATACATATATATATTACATGTATATATGTACATGTGTATATATGTATAAATAATATATATAAATATATATTTCTTTTTTTGTAAATGAAAACTTCTTTAACTCACACAAAAAATTAATAAATAAGAAAATTAATTCTGTTTTCAGAATAACTCTCTGGCAATAGTAAGTACTATTATTAGCCTCCTTCGCCAGAGTATGAGATTACAGCATCAGAAGATTAAGTAACACGTATCCAAGGACAAATTAGAAAGCAGCCATGTCAGGACTGAATGAAGGCTGGCCTGGGCCAGGGCCAGGGCCAGAGTTCTACTACCCACTCCTCAGCTATGGTGGCCATGAAGGTTATTTCAAGAGGGATGAGATCCTGAGATTCCTCTGAATTAGCAGTTGTTCTCTGGGTCCCATTACAAAGGAATCCTCCACTTATTTAAATGTCACCATTTACACCATTTACTGCCGGGTCACTAAGGACTCCAGATAGAAGGACTTAGTTCAAACAAAGGCTTAGCATTGACAATGGAGGTGAAAACAGTATCCAGATCAGAGGTTGATCGGGACTTCTAGCTATCACTAGTTGGCTGTTAAGAGGCCTTAACACTTAGGAGACCCCTCCCTTGCTCCTGGTCAGCCCTGATTCTCTTGAACACCCATTCTCTTCACCCAAGTTGTGACACAGCCTGCGCTTATATCTGGGTGTTGGAAAACATGGTCCTCGGCCAAGTCGCCTGGATTCCTCAGGCTGAGTCAGGGCTTATTTCACCTTCCACAAGCTCCTGGGAGCGTCACTCTGCTATGCTAGGTTACTATATCCCCTCCACCCACCTGGCTGTCAACTCCTTAGGGGCAAGGACTGGGGCTTCTACATTGCTGTGTCTCTTCCCCCTTCTCATTGACCTGTTCACTCCTACTCACCCCTCAGGTCTCATCTTAAAAGGTCACCTCTGGCTGGGCCTGGTGGCTCATGCCTGTAACCCCAGCACTTTGGGAGGCTAAGGCAGGAGGATCACTTGAGCCCAGCAGTTCCTAACTAGTTTGGGCAATGTGGCAAGACCCTGTCTCGAAAAAAAAAAAAAAAAAGAAAAAAAAGGTTACCTCCTCCCAAAGCCTTCCCTGGCAACCCCCATAACCCCTATAGAAAATGTTCCTTGGTCGGGCACGGTGGCTCACACCTGTCATCCCAGCATTTTGGGAGGTCGATCATTTGAGGTCAGGAGAGTTCAAGACCAGCCTGGCCAACATGGTGAAACCTGGGCTCTACTAAAAATACAAAAATTAGTTGGGTGTGATGGCGCCCGCCGGTAATCCCGGCTACTCGAGGGGATGAGGCATGAGAATCATTTGAACCCAGGAGATGGAGCTTGCAGTGAGCCGAGATTGTGCCACTGCACTCCAGCCTGGGTGACAGAGTGAGACTCTGTTTCAGAACAAAAAGAAAAAGAGAAGAAAACGTTTCTTGCTGTGTGATGAATTTTTGCTTGTCGAGGTCGCCTCAGCCCCAACCCAGGGGTTCCTGTACCTCAGCGTTTATGAGACATCTGGGAAGTTTGTAAGATGCAGATTCCCAACCTCCGACCACAAAGCATCTGACTCTGTGAGACCAGAACAGGGCCTGAGACTGCGCTGCAATAGCTCACACCCGAATCTGGTGGAGAGGAACAATAAAAGAAATGTGACTGGCCAGGTGTGGTGGCTCATGCCTGTAATTTCAGCACTTTGGGAGGCAGAGGTGGGAGTATTGCTTGAGCCCAGAATTTCGAGAGCAACCTGGACCACATGGTAAGACCCCATGTCTAAAAAAAAAAAAAATCGAAAAAAATTATCCAGGCATGGTGGCCTGTACCTGTAGTCCTAGCTACTCAGGAGGCTGAGGTGGGAGGATTGCTTAAGCCCAGGAGTTCAAGGCTGCAGTAAGCTATGATTATGCCATTGCACTCTAGCTGGGACAACAGAGTGAGATTCTGTCTCTATAAATAAATAAATAATAAGTGGGGCTGCTTGAGGGCAGGAACCATGATCCTCATGAGCCCCCATTAACCAGTCTGTGTCTGGCACATAGGAGGTGCTCATACATGATTTCTGAATGAATACTTAATGAATTGTTACCAGTGTTATGATACACTCTTCAAATACAGCAACTTGGGCCGGGAGCGGTGGCTCATGCCTATAATCCCAGCACTTTGAGAGACTGAGCCGGGAGGATCACCTGAGGTCAGCAGCTCAAGACCAGCCTGGCCAACATAGTGAAACCCCGTCTCTACTAAAAGTACAAAAATTAGTTGGGCATGGTGGCAGGTGCCTGTAATCCCAGCTACTCAGGGGACTGAGGCAGGAGAATCACTTGGACCCAGGAGGCAGTGGTTGCAGTGAGCTGAGATCGTGCTACTGCACTCCAGCCTGGGCGACAGCATGAGACTCCATCTCAAAAAAAAAATAATAATAAAGCAACTTGAGTTTGCCCTGGAAAGAGCTCCATGGGGCAGGCACGGTGGCTCACACCTATAATCCTGGCACACCTGAGGTCAGGAGCTCAAGACCAGCCTGGCCAACATAGTGAAACCCCCATCTCTACTAAAAATATAAAAATCAGCCAGGCATGGTGGTGCGCACCTGTATTCCCAGCTACTTGGGAGGCTGAGGCCGAAGAATCGCTTGAATCCAGGGGGCGGAGGTTGCAGTGAGCCGCGATTGTGCCACTACACTCCAGCCTGGGTAACAGAGTGAGACTCCATCAAAAAAAAAAAAAAAAAAGTAGAAGAAAAAAAAAGAAGCGAAACGAAAAGAAAGAAGGAAGGAAGGGGAAGGGAAAGGGAAAGGGGAAGGGGAGGCCCCATGGAGGTCCTACTCTTCTGTAATGGAGGTAGGGTAGTGCTGGGGCTCTGGCGTCCGCAGTGCTAAATTGGAAACCATGGACTTCACTTCCAGGCTGTGCAACGTGAACAGGTCATTTAGCCTCTCTAAGCCTCAGTTTTCTCGTCTGCATAATGGAGATAATAATAACCATGCCTCTGTCACAGGGCTGTAAAGAGATTAAATGAGATAAAGCTTTTAGCACAGTGCCTGACCCAGAGCCAATGTCCCAAAACTTCTGGATCCTATTATTATTACTATTATCATTATTACAACTATTAACACCAGGGCTGGAAGGGATCTCAGATCCTCAAATTCAGGGGCTCCCTACATAGGGTTCAGTGGATTACCCCCTCCCAAGGGATCCACAGTAGGGGTTCAGGAGGGCGGTCTATGTGCATCTGGAAATAGAGTACAATATTGTGTCTGCTCATTTTCCTAAGGCTGAGAAACTTAGCTGTCAACAACTAAAAAATGGGGAAACTGAATCCAGAGAGGGCGAAGGGGTCTTGCTCCAAGTTTCTCCCTTTATTCATTCATTTAGTCATTCACTTTTTTTTTTTTTTTTTTTTTAGTTGTTGTTGTTGAGATGGAGTTTTGCTCTTGTTGCCCAGGCTGGAGTGCAATGGTGAGATCTCGGCTCACTGCAACCTCTGCCTCCCGGGTGCAAGCGATTCTCCTGCCTCAGCCTCCCGAGTAGCTGGGATTACAGGCATGCACCACCACGCCCAGCTAATTTTGTGTTTTTAGTAGAGACAGGGTTTCACCATCTTGGCCCAGCTGATCTTGAACTCCTGATTTCGTGATCCACCCGCCTCGGCCTCCCAAGTGCAGAGATTACAGGCATGAGCCACATAGCCTCATTCACTTCTTACTTCTTCAACCAAGCACCAAATCTTTCCCGAGGGCCTACATTGGCCTAGGTACACAGATGAACCAGACACAGTCAACATCTTAGTCTCTACTCCTTACCTCCTTTCTCCTGCCCCAGGGGTTCTTCCTCCACAAAGGGTATGGTTTAGTGCTTTCACTATAGTTCCTTTGCCACCACAATGCCCTGGGGCTAATTAGGCACTTCATCAAGTAACTCTAAATTCTTGCCCCAGTTGAATGCCTTACTTACCTGTACTTGGAACCTTCATTTCCCCTCTCTGGGCCTCGGTTTCCCAACTATAGAAAGGGGTAATAAAGCCTTCTGCCCAGGGTTGCGAGAATAAAATAAAATAGAGTTGAAAGTGCTTTATAAGCTGCAAAGTGTGGTGCCGATATTAGTATTATGGTCTGGAGAGACAGGAAATCAAAATTGATAAATAATTGAGAACTGCACAATCTCCTCTCCCTTTTTTTCTTTTTCTGAGACGGAGTCCTGCTCTGTTGCCCAGGCTGGACTTCAGTGGCATGATCTCGGCTCACTGCTACATCTGCCTCCTGGGTTCAAGCGATTCTAATGTCTCAGCCCGTCAAGTAGCTGGGATTACAGGAGCCCGCCACCATGCCCGGCTAATTTTTGTATTGTTTAGTAAAGACGGAGTTTCTCCATGTTGACCAGACTGGTCTTGAACTCCTGACCTTAGGTGATCCGCCCGCCTCAGCCTCCCAAAGTGCTGGGATTACAGGCGTGAGCCACCACCCCCAGTAATTTATTTTTTGAGACAGAGTCTCGCTCTGTTGCCCAGGGTGGAGAGCAGTGGCAGATCTTGGCTCACTGCAACCTCCACCTCCCAGGTTCAAGCAATTCTCCTGTCTCTGCATCCCGAGTAGCTGGGATTACAGGCGCCCACCACCATGCCTGGCCAAGTTTTGTATTTTTAGTAGAGATGAGGTTTCACTATGTTGGTCAGGCTGGTCTCAAACTCCTGACCTCAGGTGATCCGCCTGCCTCGGCCTCCCAAACTAGTGGGATTACAGGCGTGAGCCACTGCACCCATCCTCACCAAACTTTTGACATAGGGCCAAAGGCTTGCCTTTGAGCCTGATCCAGGTCTGGTGTTTCGTTTTTCCCCACGTCTTTTTTTGCATGAACCACTCCCCTGAATTCTAGTTTGGTCTTCTTAGAAGTTGATGTAGGCTAGAAGTGGTGGCTCACACCTGTAATCCCAACAGTATGGGAGACTGAGGCAAGAGGATACTTCAGTCCAGGTCACTGCACTCCAGCCTGGGCAATAGAGCAATATCCTGTCACACTTAAAAAAAAAAGTTGATGTAGAACTAAAGGCCTTGGTTGTCCAGATTTTTAGAATTCCATCTCTGTTCCCACCCAATAGTCTTTTGTTGTCTAGGCCATACGTAACCCAACTACCTTTCCTTCACCCCGTTGTTTATGACAAAAGTCTACTTTGGCTCATACTGTATGTATCATGCGTCACCTGGGGCTTTGTCCATGTTTTTCTTTCCTTTTCTTTTTTTTTCTTTTTTAGAGATAGGGTCTCACTCTGTTGCCTTGGCTGGTCTTAAGCTCCTGGACTAGTCTTGAACTCCTGGTCTCAAGTGATCTTCCCACCTCAGCCTCCCAAAGTGCTGGGATTACAGGCATGAACCACTGCACCTGGCTTCTTTTCTTTTTAAATAAGCTTTATTGGCCAGGCATGGTGGCTCATGCCTGTAATCCTAGCACTTTGGGAGGCCGAGGCAGGAGGATTGCTTGAGCCCGGGAGGTCAAGATCAGCCTGGGCAACATAGTGAGACCCATGTCTCTACAAAAAATACAAAAATTAGCTGGGCATGGTGGTGCATACCTGTAGTCTCAGCTACTCGGAAGGTCTTGGAGGCAGGAGGATCGCACGAGCCCAGGAGGTGAACACTGCAATAAGCCAAGATTGCACCACTGCACTCCAGCCTGGATAACAGAGTGAGACCCTGTCTTAATAAACAAACAAACAAACAAACAAACAAACAAAAACTTTATTTTTTGGAGCAGTTTTAGGTTCACAGCAATATTAAGCAGAAGGTACAGAGATTTCCTGTATATCTCTCCCCTCCCCAGACACAGGCACAGCTTCCCCCCTTATCAACATACCCTATATGAGTGGTGTGTTTTTGTTTGTTTTGTTTTGTTTTTGAGATGGAGTTCTGCTCCTGTTGTCCAGGCTGGAGTGCAGTGGCGTGATCTCAGTTCACCGAAACCTCCGACTCTCGGGTTTAAGCAATTCTCCTGCCTCAGCCTCACAAGTAGCTGGGACTACAGGCACGTGCCACCACACTCAGCTAATTTTTGTATTTTTTCTTTTATTGTTTTTGAGACAGAGTTTCGCTCTTGCCTCTCAGGCTAGAGTGCAATGGCGCCATCTCAGCTCCCTGAAACCTCCGCCTCCCAGGTTCAAGCAATTCTCCTGGCTCAGCCTCCCGAGTAGCTGAGATTATAGGCGCCTGCCACAACCCCTGGCTAATTTTTGTATTTTTAGTAGAGACAGGGTTTCACTACGTTGGCCAGGCTGGTCTCGAACTTCTGACCTCAGGTGATCCACCTGCCTCGGCCTCCTAAACTGCTGGGATTATTGGCATGAGCCACCGTGCCTGGCCTGTATTTTTAGTAGAGACGGGGTTTCACCATTTTGGCCAGGATGGTCTTGAACTTCTGACCTCATGATCTGTCCACCTCGGCCTCTCAAAGTGCTGGGATTACAGGCATGAGCCACCACACCCGGCCTACTGGCTCACTCTTGATGCTGCACATTCTATGGGTTTGGACAGATGTGTAATGATATGTACCAAAAAGCATTCAGCTGCATTCATAGAAACATCCGTCTTCTTTTCCCACTCATATTTCATCAGTTTGTCCTATATAATTATATGATTTAATTACAAGAGTAACTGATGGCCAGGCGCAGTGGCTCATACCTATAATCCCAGCACTTTGGGAGGCCGAGGCGGGCAGATTACTTGAAGTCAGGAGTTTGAGACCAGCCTGGCGAGCATGAGGAAACATCATCTCTACTAAAAATATAAAAATTAGCCGGGCGTGGTGGTATGTGCCTGTAATCCCAGCTACTCCGGAGGCTGAGGCACAGAATCACTTGAACCTGGGAGGTGGAGGTTGCAGTGAGCCGAGATTATGCCACTGTACTCCAGCCTGGGCGACAGAGTGAGACTTCGTCTCAAAAAAAAAGAGTAACTGATAGGAGAACCAACCCTCCTGACTCTTGATAAGCACATGGTCACGTCTTCGCTCAGCAGAGTTAGTGGCTTGTCACACTAGAAATGAGGCCACCAGCTGCTGTGGGCCTTACATTGTTCTAGGTTTTACAGTAGGCAGAGCGAGCATTTGTTAATCTAGTGAGCCAATTCCAGGGAATTTTGTTTTTTTTTAGAGACAGGGTCTTGCTAAGTTGCCCAGGCTGCTTCTGAACTCCTGGCCTCAAGCAATCCTCCTACCTTGGCCTCTGAAGTCGCTGGGATTACAGGAATGAGCCACCATGTCTGGCCTCCCATGAATTTTTTTTTTTTTTTTTTTTTTGAGACGGAGTCTCGCTCTGTCGCCCGGGCTGGAGTGCAGTGGCTGGATCTCAGCTCACTGCAAGCTCCGCCTCCCGGGTTTATGCCATTCTCCTGCCTCAGCCTCCCGAGTAGCTGGGACTACAGGCGCCTGCCACCTCGCCCGGCTAGTTTTTTGTATTTTTTTTTTTAGTAGAGACGGGGTTTCACCGTGTTAGCCAGGATGGTCTCGAACTCCTGACCTCGTGATCCGCCCGTCTCGGCCTCCCAAAGTGCTGGGATTACAGGCTTGAGCCACCGCGCCCGGCCGCCTCCCATGAATTTTTAATCCAGTGAGTTGGTTAATCCAGAAAGCTTTTCCTGTACAACCACAAACAAAAAGTATAACAAAAAGTGATCTCGCTGGAGTAATTGAAGTGACCAGGGTTGATTCTGTCCTTTTTACGCATTTATATTTTCCAGCTTTTTGCACCTTTAATGTGGATGAAAGTTGGGATGTGTTTTTTTGTTTTTTTTTGAAGACTTAATTAAGACTGTAGGGTCATATGTGCCTAGGGCTAAATGAACTATACTAGACTTCAAATTCCTTGAATCGAGCATATTGTAAAAGGCTGGACTTGACATAACATGCCTAATTGGGATAATGACAGTGGAGAAATCTTGGTATTAGGCAGTGTTTCTCAAAGTGTGCCCCAGGACCAGCAGCAGCAACATCGCCTGGGAACTTGCTAGAAATGTACATTCTTGGGAACCGCCCCAGAACTGCTGCATCAGATACTTTGGGGTGGGGCCCAGAAAATCTGTGTTTGAACAAGCCCTCCAAAGGATTCTGGTGTTCCCTCAAGTTAACAGATGGCTCACCTCACAGGCTTACCACTCAGAGGCTGTGTGATCTCAGACAGGTCCCTGTACCTCTCTGAACCTAACTCTTCTCTGATAAGAATAATAGCAGACTTACAGAATGATTGTGAAGGTTAAATTAAATGATATGTGTAGGCATAGTGCCTGACACACAGAAGACACTCACTAAATGTTAGGAAAGCTAATATTATTTTTAGGAATTCATAAGTGGCAGCTCTAATTAGGATGAAAAACACTGGAGTGGGGTGTGGTAGCTCACACCTGTAATCCCAGCACTTTGGGAGACTGAGGTGGGAGGATCATTTGAGTCCAGGAGTTGGAGACCAGTCTGGGGAATATAGTGAAACTCCTGTCTCCACAAAAAAATTTTTAAATTAGCTGGATGTGGTAGTATGTGCCTGTAGTTCCAGCTACTCAGGAGGCTGAGCTGGGAGGATGGCTTGAGCTCAGGAGATTGAAGCCGTAGTGAGACATGATTGTGTCACTGTACTCCAGCTTGGGCAACTGAGTGAGACTTTGTCTCAAAGAGGGGGAAGAAAAGGAAGAAAGAAAAACATTTGGGAGAAAAGAGGAAAGGATGTTAGGGAGTTTAAAATATTTCTGGCCGGGAACAGTGGCTCATGCCTGTAATCACAGCACTCTGGGAGGCCTGAGGCAGGAGGATTGCTTGAGTCCAGGAGTTCAAGACCAGCCTGGGCAACATAGTAGGACCCTATCTCTATACAAGTAAGTAAGTACCTGTAATCCCAGTACTTTGGGAGGCCAAGGCAGGCGAATCACTTGAGGTCAGGAGTTCAAGTCCAGCTTGGCCAACATTGTGAAACCCCGTCTCTACTAAAAATACAAGAACTACCCAGATGTAGTGGTGGGCACTTGTAATCCCAGCTACTCGGGAGGCTGAAACTGGAGAATTGCTTGAACCCAGGAGGTGGAGGCTGCAGTGAGCCGAGATTGCACCACTGCACTCCAGCCTGGGGAACAGAGCAAGATTCAGTCTAAAAATAAATAAATAAATAAATAAATAAAATACAAACTATTTCTGACTAGGCACTTTGACCTCATTGTGTACCTTTACCCTCCGAATAAACATGTTAAAGTAGAAGCAGGTATCATTATATTCCCTATCCATTTCACAGATATGGAGACTGAGGGTTGGTGGGGCTGAATGACAGCTAACAAGTAACAGAACTGGGACCTAACCATATCCATGTGCCCCACCCCACTCTCAGCCTCAAACAGATGCAGGCAGATTGCCCACTCACCAGACCCTCCCCCTTCCCCAAACTATCTGCCCTCTGATTGTTTTCTTGGGGCTCTAGAAGTCAGGCCTTTCAACTCGTCTCTACTGCGCAGGGATTTCTCCACTGGCCGGTTTCTGCTGCCTGAGACCCTTGCCCAGCCCCAGCTGACACCAGCATGATTCACTTTTTGTTTTTTGTGAGATGGCGTTTTCCTCTTGTCGCCCAGGCTGGAGTGCAGTGATGTAATCTCAGCTCACTGCAACCTCTGCCTCCCAGGTTCAAGCAATTCTCCTACCTCAGCCTCCCAAGTAGCTGGGATTACAGGCGCTCACCACCACACCTGGTTAATTTTTGTATTTTTAGTAGAGACAGGGTTTTGCCATGTTGTCCAGGCCGGTCTCAAACTCCTGACCTCAGGTGATCCACCCTCCTCGGCCTCCCAAAGTGCTGGGATTACAGGCGTGAGCCACCGCGCCCAGCCGTGATTCACATTTGAACCTGAGACCAGAACTCATACATGCATTAATTCATTAACTTCTCAAACATTCTACCTGCTATGGGATAAGTACTGGGGGTACAGAGAGGAGCAAAATAGACATGGGCCCTACCGCAAAGAACCTGAATATTCACGTGGAGTATTTCTCATCGCTTTCTAGGCCTAGTCTTGATTTCTGCTGAACCCGGGCCAAGGCAGAGGCACAGGTGCCTCCACAGAGCAGAACCAGACAAATATTGTACACTATAATCAGTGCAGGGATGGGAACACAACCTGGCTCTGTGAGAGGCCAAAAGAGGCCCTTGACCAGTCTGTGGGTAGAAGGGAATCCAGGAAGACTTCCTGGAGGTGGTGACCTCTGAGGCTGATTGGGAGGTGTTTGCCATAGTGTTTCATCATTTTCTCATTTTATAGATGGCAAAATGAGTCCAGAGAGAATTACTTAGCCCATGTATTCAATTAATCAAGCAAACATTTCCCTAACATCTACATTTCCCATTATTGAACCCTGAGCCTGGAGATACAGAGGTGAATAAGGTAACAGCCGTCCTAGAGGGAATGGTACAGAGAGGTCCCAAGTATCCAGGATACCTCACCAATCACTGCCCATTGGCCTCTGTTTTTTTTTTGTATATATTTTATTCTATTATTATTATTATTTAAATTTTGAGACAGGGTCTCACTCCGTTGCCCAGGCTGGAGTGCAGTGGTGAAAACATAACTCACTGCAGCCTCAATTCCCTAGCCTCAAGCAATCCTCCCATCTCAGCCTCCCCAGCAGCAAGGACTACAGGCACGTGCCACTGTGCCCAGTTAATTTTTGTATTTATTTTATTTTTTTGTAGAGATAGGATCTTGCCATGTTGCCCAGGCTAGTCTTGAACTCCTGAGCTCAAGAGATCCTCCCACCTCAGCTTCCAAAGTGCTGGGATTACAGACATGAGCCACGGTGCCTGACCTATTTTATTTTACCTTTTTAAAAGTCAGGATTGGCCAGGCACGGTGGCTCATGCCTGTAATCCCAGTACTCTGGGAGGCCAAGGTGGGTGAATCACTTGAGGTCAGGAGATTGAGACCAGCCTGCCCAACATGGCAAAACCCTGACTCTACTAAAAACTACAAAACTTAGCTGGGTATGGTGGTGCATGCCTGTAGTCCCAGCTACTCAGGAGGCTGAGGTAGGAGAATTGCTTGAACCTGGGAGGTAGAGGTTGTAGTGAGCTGAGATCTTGCCACTGCAGTCTAGCCTGGGCAACAGAGCGAGACTCTTTCTCAAAAACAAATAAATAAATAAAATAAAAAATGATAAAAGTCGGCTGGGCACTGTGGCTCACACCTGTAATCCCAGCACTTTGGGAGGCCGAGGCGGGCGGATCACGAGATCAGGAGATCGAGACCATCCTGGCGAACACGGTGAAACCCCGTCTCTACTGAAAATACAAAAAATTAGCCGGGCGTGGTGGCGGGCGCCTGTAGTCCCAGCTTCTAGAGAGGCTGAGGCAGGAGAATGGCGTTAACCTGGGAGATGGCGGAGCTTGTAGTGAGTGGAAATGGCGCCACCACACTCCAGCCTGGGCGACAGAGCGAGACTCCGTCTCAAAAAAAAAAAAAAAAAGATAAAAGTCATGGTTATTGAAGTATACATAGAGTAAAATTCTCCCTTTTTAGTACATGTGTGACAAATGCATAGTCCTGTAATCATCATCAAAATCAAGACACAGGTCGTCATTTGAATTTTTTTTTTTTTTTTTGAATCAGAACCTTGCTCTTTCACCCAGGCTGGAGTGCGGTGGCATGATCTTGGCTCACTGAAACCTCTGCTTCCCAGGTTCAAGCAATTATCCTGCCTCAGCCTCCCGAGTAGCTGGGACTACAGGCACACGCCACCACGCTCAGCTAATTTTTGTATTTTTAGTGGATACAGGGTTTCACCATGTTGGCCAGGCTGGTCTCAAACCCCTGACCTCAGGTGATCCGCCCGCCTCGGCCTCCCAAAGTGCTGGGATTATAGGTGTGAGCCACCGTGCCCGGCCCATCATTTGAATCTTATGTTCATCCCACTTCCTGAGTCCAAGCCTTCTCCTGAATTCATTGTGTTATCTTGGGCAACTCTTGCCCTCTTTGAACCTTAATTTCTTCATCTGTTAAGTGGGAATTACACGACCACCCTTAACAGAGTTGCTGTGAGGATGGCTGCCTGGCACGCAGTAAGCACTCAGTTAACACCAGCTTTTATTCACACTCCTTCCCTTTTCTAGCTCTTTCAAACTGCCCCTCTCCCTCTGGTCTCTCTCCCTCTGGGTCTCTCTCTCTCACACACACAAACACACACACACTCTGGGACACACACACACTCCCTCTGGGACACACACACACACATTTTGAAGCCTCTTGTTTCTCAGAGAGGTTTTATTTATAGGCTGCGCCTCATTGTGAATGTGAAAAGGAGAAAGCCCAGGCCCTCCGTAGACCTTTCATGAGTAAATCAGCCCGGGCCTGGAGCATGGGGTCACCAGGAGGAGGATTTCACTCTTAATTACTCCTAGAGAAAGCGGGCGGGAAGGAGGCCTCTCTGGGAGCCCAGGGCCTTGCCTGGCGCCGGGCCCCTCGCTCCCCAGGCTGGGGAGCGCTGGCTCTCCTGGGCCCAGATCGGGCCAGAGCTGGGGCCAACGCTTCCTGGGTCTGGCCTTGATTTCTGCTGAACCTGGGCCAAGGCAGAGGCGCAGGTGCCTCCAGGGAGCAGGGCCCCAAGTAGGTTTCTTTGAGGGCAAGTTGTTTGGACACAGAAAGAGGGCACACAGCTTGACAGGGTTGGAGGTAGCAAGGGTGATCTGCTGAAGTGCCAGGCAGGGGTAATTAAACAAATTTTTTAAGGCTGTAAAATTCATTTCTGATGTAAAAATAACACACTCTATTATAGAAAAATGGGTGAAAAGATTCTTATCCAGGCCTTTAACATTGTTTATTTTGAGGGGCAAGTTTGTTTGTTTATTTTTTTATTTTTATTTTTTTTGAGACGAAGTCTCGCTCTGTTGCCCAGGCTGGAGTGCAGTGGCCGGATGTCAGGAGTGCAGTGGCCGGATCTCAGCTCACTGCAAGCTCCGCCTCCCGGGTTCACGCCATTCTCCTGCCTCGGGCTCCCCAGTAGCTGGGACTACAGGCACCCGCCACCTCGCCTGGCTAGTTTTTTGTACTTTTTAGTAGAGACGGGGTTTCACCGTGTTCGCCAGGATGGTCTCGATCTCCTGACCTCGTGATCCGCCCGTCTCGGCCTCCCAAAGTGCTGGGATTACAGGCTTGAGCCACCGCGCCCGGCCTGTTTATTTTTGAGACAGAGTCTCACTCTGTCATCCAAGCTAGAGTGCACTGGTGCAATCTCAGCTCCCTGCAATCTGCTCTTCCCAGGTTCAAGTGATTCTCATACCTCAGCCTCCTGAGTAAGTGGGATTACAGTCAGGCACCACCAAGCCCGGCTAATTTTTTTGAGACAGAACCTCGCTGTCTCCCAGGCTGGAGGGCAGTGGCGCGATCTCGGCTCACTACAAGCTCTGCCTCCCAGGTTCACGCCATTCTCCTGTCTCAGCCTCCCAAGTAGCTGGGACCACAGGCGCCCACCACCATGCCTGGCTAATTTTTTTTTTGTATTTTTAGTAGAGACGGAGTTTCACTGTGTTAGCCAGGATGGTCTCGATCTCCTGACCTCATGATCAGCCCATCTCGGCCTCCCAAAGTGCTGGGATTACAGGCGTGAGTCACCGCGCCCGGCCCATGCCCTGCTACTTTTTGTACTTTTAGTAGAGATGAGGTTTCACCCTGTTGGCCAGGCTGGTCTCCCCAGGTGTTCCACCTACCTTGGCCTCCCAAAGTGCTGGGATTACAGGTGTAAGTCACCGTGCCTGGCCAAGGGGTAAGTTTAGAGGTAAAGAAAGGGACGTTATTAACATTTTGTTTAACATTTTTTTATTTTGTAACTTATTGCAATGACTATGTATAGCTTTTTAATTAAAAAGCACAGGTTATTTTTCATAGTATGCATGGTACTGTTTTGTGATTACAGAAAAGAAATTAATGTTCGATATAAGACACTGAGAAAATAAAGTATAAAAACCACCTGTGGCTCCGTGAAAGAATATCATTTTTTTCTTCCTTGATTCTGCATTAAAGGAAATAAAAGAAAAACACTTTTACTATTTAGGTATCTGACCATAGATGATTTATTTCTTGGCTAAGTAGTTCATTTTTATTTTTTGTTCATTTTGCACACTTATACTGCACAAACACTTTGGGTATAACTTAACACACTGAGATTTTCTTTTTTTTTCTTTTTATTTAATTATTATTTATTTTGAGTCGGAGTCTCTGTTGCCAGGCTGGAGTGCAGTGGTGCGACCTTGGCTCACTGCAACCTCCGCCTTCTGGATTCAAGCAATTCTCCTGCCTCAGCCTCCTGAGTAGCTGGGATTACAGGCGTGCGCGACCATACCCGGCTAATTTTTGTATTTTTAGTAGAAACGGGGTTTCACCATGTTGGCCAGGCATGTCTTGAACTCCTGACCTGATGATCCACCTCGGCCTTCCAAAGTGCTGGGATTACAGGCGTGAGCCACCGCATCCGGCCTCACACTGAGGTTTTCATCTTTCATTCATCTTTTCTCTTCTTATTCTTCATATACAGTCATCATTCAGTGTCCCTGAGGGATTAGTTCCGGGACCTCCCTCAGATACCAAAATCCACAGATGTTCAAGTCCCTGATATAAAATGGCATAGTATTTGCATATTATCTATGCACACCTTCCTGTATACTCTAAGTCATTTCTAGATTACTTATAATCCCTAATACAATGTCAATGCCCGGTAAATCATTGTTATACTGTGTGTTTTAGGGAATAATGATAAGGAAAAAAGTATATGTTCAATATAGATGCAGGGTTTTTTTCCAAATATTTTCCATCTGAGGTTGGTGGAATTCAGGGATGTGGAATGAATAAATACAGAGGACCACCTATATATATTTATGTTACTGGATGGCAATATTTTGAAATATGAAATACACAAGCCCTTGGGGTCCAGCAATTCTGCATCTAAAATTCTATTCACGTGAGTAGGAGTAGGTAAATAGTAGAAACAAATTTGTTCATTTTGAAGGTGTTTATAAAAGCAAAGGCTAGCAACAACCTTGATGGTCATCAGTAGGAAATTAAGTAAGTAAATCATCATGTAACTTTACAGTGAAATATTTTGTAATCATTATAAGAGTGTATCGGCTGGGTGCGGTGGCTCAGGCCTGTAATCCCAGCACTTTGGGAAGCCGAGGCGGGCGGATCACGAGGTCAGGAATTCGAGACCAGCCTAGCCAATATGGTGAAACCCTGTCTCTACTAAAAATACAAAAATTAGCCAGGCGTGGTGATACGCACCTGTAATCCCAGCTACTCGGAAGGCTGAGGCAGGAAAATCACTTGAACTCGGGAGGCAGAGGTTGCAGTGAGCCAAGATCGCACCACTGCACTCCGGCCTGGGCGACAGAGCAAGGCTCTGTCAAAAAGGAAGGAAAGAAAGAGAGAGAGAGAGAGAGGGAGGGAGGGAAGGAGGGAGGGAGGAAGGAAGGAAGGAAGGGAGGGAGGGAGGGAGGGAAAGAAAAGAAAGAAGAGTATATCAGGGCAGGCGCGGTGACTCACGCCTGCAATCCCAGTCATTTGGGAGGCTGAGGCGGGTGTATCACTTGAGGCCAGGAGTTTGAGACCAGCCTGGCCAACATAGTGAAACCCTGTCTCTACTGAAAATACAAAAATTAGCCAGGCATGGTGGCTCGCACCCGTAATCCCAGCTACTCGGGAGGTTTAGGCATGAGAATCGCTCGAATCTGGGAGGCAGAGGTTGCAGTGAGCCAAGATCACGTCACTGCATTCCAGCCTGGGTGACAGAGTGAGACTCTGTTTCAAAAAATATATATATATATATATATATCATACATGCAAAGATACCCCAAAATCTGTACTTCAGTAAATAAGCAAGTTCCAAAATCATTCGGATTGTGTGATTCTCTATCTATTTTTGTTTTGTTTTGTTTGAGACAGTATCTCACTCTGTTCCCAGTCTAGAGTGCAATGGCACTCACTGCAGCCTCTACCTCTTGGGCTCAAGTGATTCTCCCATCTCAGCCTCCCGAGTAGTCTATGTCTATTTTTTAAAATATAATAATCGGCCGGGCGTGGTGGCTCAAGCCTGTAATCCCAGCACTTTGGGAGGCCCAGACGGGCGGATCACGAGGTCAGGAGATCAAGACCATCCTGGCTAACACAGTGAAACCCCGTCTCTACTAAAAAATACAAAAAACTAGCCAGGCGAGGTGGCGGGCGCCTGTAGTCCCAGCTACTTGGGAGGCTGAGGCAGGAGAATGGCGTAAACCCGGGAGGCGGAGCTTGCAGTGAACTGAGATCCGGCCACTGCACTCCAGCCTGGGCGACAGAGCAAGACTCCGTCTCAAAAAAAAAAAAAATATATATATATAT
>NC_037679.1:79526832-79547416 GCF_003255815.1 Theropithecus gelada | reverse complement strand
AAAAAAAAAAAAAAAAAAAAAATATATATATATATATATATATATATATATAAATAATCATATCTAAGTATATAAGCACAGAACATTTTTGGAAGGATATACATGAAATTAGTAACAGTTACATTTAGGGAAGGAGTCTAAGGGGTAAATAACTTTTTTTTTTTTTTTTGAGACGGAGTCTCGCTCAGTCGCCCAGGCTGGAGTGCAGTGGCCGGATCTCAGCTCACTGCAAGCTCCGCCTCCCGGGTTTACGCCATTCTCCTGCCTCAGCCTCCCGAGTAGCTGGGACTACAGGCGCCCGCCACCTCGCCCGGCTAGTTTTTTTGTATTTTTTAGTAGAGACGGGGTTTCCCGTGTTCGCCAGGATGGTCTTGATCTCCTGACCTCGTGATCCGCCCGTCTCGGCCTCCCAAAGTGCTGGGATTACAGGCTTGAGCCACCGCGCCCGGCCAGGGGTAAATAACTTTTACTTTTTCATCTTATACCTTTGTGTAGTGATGCATTTTTTTCTTTTTCTTTTAATGTGAGTGTATGTTACATTTGTAATTTTTAAAAACTAGCTAATAGAAATGTGGTTTAGGGCTGGATGCAGTGGCTCACACCTGTAATCCCTACACTTTGGGAGGCTGAGGCGGGTGGATCACCTGAAGTCAGGAGTTCGAGGTCAGCCTGGCCAACATGGTGAAACTCTATCTCTACCAAAAATACAAAAATTAACCGGAGGTGGTGGTAGGAGCCTGTCATCCCAGCTACTTGGGAGGCTGAGGCAGGAGAATTGTTTGAATCCGGGAGGCGGAGGTTGCAGTGAGCAGAGATCATGCCACCACACACCAACCTGAGTGACAGAGCAAGACCCTGTCTCAAAAACAAAACAAAACAAAACAAAACAAATGTGGCTTTGCTATATATAATTCTAATATGTATTTATTAAAGAAAATACAGACTGGGTGCGGTGGCTCACACCTGTAATCCCAGCATTTGGGAGGCCGAGGTGGGTGGATCACGAGGTCAAGAGATTGAGACTATCCTGGCCAACATGGTGAAATCCTGTCTTTACTAAAAATACAAAAATTAGCCGGGCATGGTGGCATGCACCCGTCCTCCCAGCTACTCAGGAGGCCGAGGCAGGAGAATCGCTTGAACTTTGGAGGCAGAGGTTGCAGTGAGCAGAGATCTCGCCACTGCACTCCAGCCTGGCAACAGAGCAAGACTGTCTCCAAAAAAAAAAATAGTCCATTAAACAAACACAAAGTTTCTTAAAGAAACAGTGTGATTAGGCCGGGCGCGGTGGGTCAAGCCTGTAATCCCAGCACTTTGGGAGGCCGAGACGGGTGGATCACGAGGTCAGGAGATCGAGACCATCCTGGCTAACACGGTGAAACCCTGTCTCTACTAAGAAATACAAAAAACTAGCCGGGCGAGGTGGCGGGCGCCTGTAGTCCCAGCTACTCGGGAGGCTGAGGCCGGAGAATGGCGTGAACCCGGGAGGCGGAGCTTGCAGTGAGCTGAGATCTGGCCACTGCACTCTAGCCTGGGCTACAGAGCGAGACTCCGTCTCAAAAAAAAAAAAAAAAAAAAAAAAAGAAACAGTGTGATTAAATAAAATATTATCCCCATATTATTCAAAGACAACCATGTTAACATTTTAATTTATTTCCCTCTAGTTTTATCTCTCTATATATTTATACATTTTTAATATTTTACACATTGTTTTTGAGACAGAGTTTTGCTCTGTTGCCCAGGCTGGAGTGCAGTGGTGCGATTTCAGCTCACTGCAACCTCTTCCTCCCCAGGTTCAAGCAATTCTCTTGCCTCAGCCTCCCAAGTAGCTGGGACTATAGGCACACACCACCATGCCCAGCTAATTTTTATATTTTTAGTAGAGACGGGGGTTTCACCATGTTGGCCAGGCTGGTCTCGAACTCCTGACTTCAGATGATCCACCTGCCTCGGCCTCCCAAAGTGCTGGGATTACAGGCGTGAGCCACACCATGCCTGGCAATATTTTACAAATATTTTACAATTTTTTTTTTTTTGAGACGGAGTCTCTCTCTGTTGCCCAGGCTGGAGTGCAGTGGCGTGATCTCCGCTCACTGCAAGCTCCGCCCCCTGCAAGCTCCGCCCCCCGGGTTCACACCGTTCTCCTGCCTCAGCCTCCCGAGTAGCTGGAACTACAGGCACCCACCACCACACCCGGCTAATTTTTTGTATTTTTAGTATTAAGCTCAGGAGTTTGGGACCCGCCTGGCCAACATGGTGAAATCCCGACTCTACAAAAAATACAAAAACTAGCTGGGTGCGATGGTGCACGCTTGTAGTCCCAGCTACTTGGGAGGCTGAGGCGGGAAAATCGCTTGAACCCAGGAGGTGGAGGCTGTGGTGAGCTGAGATCATCGTCCCACTGCACTCCAGCCTGGGTGACAGAGCGAGACTCCGTCTCAAAAAAAAAAAAAAAAAAAAAAAAAAGGAATAACTACTGTTTACATTTAAGAGTATAAACTAAATCCTCTGCAGAGCTTTCTTCGGGAAGTTGATTTTAGTCTTTTTACAGCATTCCTTCTATATGTGTACATTTTTGTTTTGCTTATCTTCATTCGATATTTCTATATGCTTCTTCACATTTTTATAAACAACTTATAAATATAATTTTAATAGTTATAAAGTATCCCAGCAATAAACAATCCTTTCTTTAAACATTCTCCATTAACGAACCACTAAGTTGTTTCCAAGTTTTTGTGATTATAAACAACTCAGATGAACATTTTATACCTACATTTTTTTCTCTGTATCAAATAACTTTTTTTTTTTTTTTTTTTTGAGACGGAGTCTTGCTCTGCCGCCCAGGCTGGAGTGCAGTGGCCGGATCTCAGCTCACTGCAAGCTCCGCCTCCCGGGTTCACGCCATTCTCCTGCCTCAGCCTCCCCGAGTAGTTGGGACTACAGGCGCCCGCCACCGCGCCCGGCTAGTGTTTTTTTTTTGTATTTTTTAGTAGAGACGGGGTTTCACTGTGTTAGCCAGGATGGTCTCGATCTCCTGACCTTGTGATCCGCCCGTCTCGGCCTCCCAAAGTGCTGGGATTACAGGCTTGAGCCACCACGCCCGGCTTCAAATAACATTTTTATGTCTGGGCAGTGGAGTTACTGGGCTAAAGGATATACCCATTTTCCAGGGTCTTAAAAACCACTGTCAGCCGGGCGCAGGAGCTCACAACTGTAATCCTAGCACTTTAGGAGGCTGAGGTGGCAGGATCACTTAAGGTCAGGAGTTCAAAACCATCCTGGCGAGCATGGTAAAAACCCGTCTCTACTAAAAATACAAAAAATTAACCAGGCATGGTGGTGGGCACCTGTAATCCCAGCTACTTGGAAGCCTGAGACAGGACAATGGCTTGAACCCAGGAGGCAGTTTGCTATGAGCCACTGCACTCCAGCCTGGGTGATAGAGAGAGACTCCATCTGAAAACAAAACAAAACAAAACAAAACAAAACAAAACAAAACAAAACAAAACATAACAAAAAAAACCACTGTCAAATTATTTCTCAAAAGTGTTACACTTCTGGCCAGGCATGGTGGCTCACGTCTGTAATCCCAGCACTTTGGGAGGCCGAGGCAGACAGATTGCTTAAGCCCAGGAGTTCAAGACCAGCCTGGCCACCATGATGAAACCTTGTTTCTAGAAAAAATACAAAAATTAGTCGGGCACAATGGTACACACCTGTAGTCCCAGCTACTCAGGAGGCTGAGGCGGAAGAATCTCTTGAACCCGGGAGGTGCAGGTTGCAGTGAGCAGAGATAGAGTCACTGTACTGCAGCCTGGGCAACAGAGGGACTCTGTCTCAAAAATAAATAAATAAATAAATAAATAAATAAATAAATAAATAAAAAGTGTTACACTTTTTTACATCTCCATGCACAATGCATGAAACATCCTGTACATTTCATTATGTATGAAGGGCACGTGCATTCTGGAGGGGGAGAAAAGATGGGAACGGAAGGGGTTCTGCTTGACAAAATTGGGTGGGAACACCTGGAATTTAAATATGTATCTTTAGGTCTGGTTCACAAATGTAATCTCAGCCCTTTGGGAGGCCAAAGAAGAAGGAATGCTTGAGGCCAGGAGTTCAAGACCAGCCTGGGCAACATAGCAAGACTCCCATCTCTACAACAAATTTTAAAATTAGCTAGGTGTGGTAGTGTGCACCTGTAGTCCCAGCTACTCAGGAGGCTGAGACTCGAGGATCGTTTGAACCCAGGAATTTGAGGCCACAGTGAGCTATGATGATGCCAATGCACTCCAGACTGTGCAATAGGGTGATAACTTATTTTCAAATAAATATGTACATAAACAAACAAACATCTCTGCCTGTTTGCTACTAGTTTTCCCTTTTCCTTCCTTTTCTCTAACATTGCAACAGTGACCACCAATTATTGATCATTTACTTCGTGCCTGACACTGTGCTTTACACTTTACATGCACTATCTCATTCATTTCTCACAAAAACCCTATGAGGTTAGTGGTTTTTATCACCCCCACTTTACAGATGAGGAAACTGAGGCTTAAAGTGTTAAGTGTCTTCATGCACACATATGTTTATTGCAGCACTATTCACAATAGCACAGACTTGGAACCAACCCAAATGCCCATCAATGATAGACTGGATAAAGAAAATGTGACACATATACACCATGGAATACTATGCAGCCATAAAAAAGGATGAATTTATATCTTTTGCAGGGACATGGATGAAGCTGGAAACCATCATTCTCAGCAAACTAACACAGGAACAGAAAACCAAACACCACATGTTCTCACTCATAAGTGGGAATTGAACAATGAGAACACATGGACACAGGAAGGGGAACATCACACACCGGGGCCTGTCGGGGGGTAGGAGGCTACAGGAGGGATAGCCTTTGAAGAAATACCTAATGTAGATGACAGGTTGATAGGTACAGCAAACCACCATGGCACATGTATACCTGTGTAACAAACCTGCACGTTCTGCACATGTATCCCAGAACTTAAAGCATAATAATAATAATAATAATAAAGTGGTAAGTATCTTTTCCAAGGTTGTGTAGCTGGTCAGTGGCGCAGTTGAGCTTAGAACCAGGAAATCCAATTCCCTTTGCCCGATTTTGCATGATCAAACTCTCCTTGACAGGTAGAAAAAGTAAGTCCTGGAAAAGTGATGTGATTTGCCCAAAGTCAGGGAAAGAGCCCAGCCCAGATCGCTGGATTCTTTCCACTGCGTTCCATTGTCTGGTTGCAGGATGCTGATCTAACGAGTTGGGACCTTAGGAACTTCAAAACACAGCCATAGAAAATCTTCCCGCAGGGCTTTTGGGTTACAACAAGATTCAGAGCCTCTCAGAGCCACAGTCCCAGCAGTGCATCTCCCCTTCATGGCTGGGTGCTGTCTGTCCATGTTAAAAAAAGGAGGGCCGGGCACGGTGGCTCAAGCCTGTAATCCCAGCACTTTGGGAGGCCGAGACGGGCGGATCACGAGGTCAGGAGATCGAGACCATCCTGGCGAACACAGTGAAACCCCGTCTCTACTAAAAAGTACAAAAAAACTAGCTGGGTGAGGTGGCGGGCGCCTGTAGTCCCAGCTACTCGGGAGGCTGAGGCAGGAGAATGGCGGAAACCCGGGAGGCGGAGCTTGCAGTGAGCTGAGATCCGGCCACTGCACTCCAGCCTGGGTGACAGAGTGAGACTCCATCTCAAAAAAAAAAAAAAAAAAAAAAATGGAAATAAGGGCTGGAAGCAGTGGTTCATGCCTGTAATCCCAGCACTTTGGGAGGTCAAGGTCAAGAGATTGAGACCATCCTGGTCAACATGATGAAACCCCGTCTCTACCAAAAATACAAAAATTAGCCGGGCGTGGTGGCACCTGCCTGTAGTCCCAGCTACTCAGGAGGCTGAGGCAGGAGAATCGCTTGAACCTAGGAGGCGGAGGTTGCAATAAGCTGAGATCACACCACTGCATGCCAGCCTGGTGACAGAGCGAGACTCTGTCTCAAAAAAAAAAAAAAAAAAGAAATAGCAGTTAAGCACTCACATGCCCAGACAGGGAGGAAGTCGGGCAACCCCAATGCATGTTCAGCCACGGCCAGTCTATGGGGAAGACCATGAAGCATTGAGAGCAACAGAAAAGAGGAGAGAGAAGGGAAGGAAAATACCTGAAGAAAGAGAGAATACTGGTGAAAGGCAGCAAAAAAAGCAGTGGAGAGGGAGGTGATGCCCCCAAGAAGGGAACTGAGAAGTGGCTGGCCCGGAAAGGTGAAAGAGGACCAAATGCCCTGCCCTGAGTTCCCACTCTATTTTTATTTCTTCATTTATCTTTTGAGATGGAGTCTCACTTGAGCCCAGGTTGGAGTACAGTGGTGCGATCTCAGCTCACTGCAACTTCCACCTCCTGGGCTCAAGCAATCCCCCCACCTCAGCCTCCTGAGTAACTGAGACAACTGGCGTACACCACCACATCAGGCTAATTTTTCTATTTTTTGTATAGATGAGGTTTTGCCATGTTGCCCAGGCTGGGCTCGAAATCCTGGGCTCAAGTGATCCACCCTCGTTGACCTCCCAAAGTGCTGGGATTACAGGTGTGAGCCACCTTGCCGGGCCACATCACTTATTGTTATTATTCAAAGAATGTGCTAAATGAAATACTGAGGTTTGAACAAGATGCCCTGAAATACAGAAGCAAGAGCAAACAGCCTGGTGTGAGGCCCAAGTCAGGGAAAGTTCAGGTTCCTGTGCCTTGATTTGCTGTTTTCAGGGGTCTTTGTTTGGAGTCCAGAGATGAGAGGAGGAAAACTGCCCCCACCACCCACCAGCTGTATAATTTAAGGGGTCCAGCCCTGATGCCCCTTTGGAATCCGTGCATTCCTCTAGCTGCTGGAGTCGTTGGTTGCTGACAGCTCACAGCTGAGTCCCTCTGTGGTTTGGTCACACTGAAGGGAGTCATCACTCTGAAGTCACGTCCCTTTCCCAGTGCAACTCATATCCTTGGCTTGTTCGGCACAGGTATAAATACTCAGCCTCCTCATCTCAACTCAGAACAAGTCTGATGGGCCATCTCAGCTTCAGAACTCTCGATGGGACTGGCCGAGGCCTCCACTGAGACTGCGTTACAGTACAACTCTTCCCTCTGCCCAATCCAGCTTCCTTCCTTTTCTTTTTTTTTTTTTTTTTTTTTTGAGACGGAGTCTCGCTCTGTCGCCCAGGCTGGAGTACAGTGGCCGGATCTCAGCTCACTGCAAGCTCCGCCTCCCGGGTTTATGCCATTCTCCTGCCTCAGCCTCCCGAGTAGCTGGGACTACAGGCGCCCGCCACCTCGCCCGGCTAGTTTTTTGTATTTTTTAGTAGTGACGGGGTTTCACCGTGTTAGCCAGGATGGTCTCGATCTCCTGACCTCGTGATCCGCCCGTCTCGGCCTCCCAAAGTGCTGGGATTACAGGCTTGAGCCACCGCGCCCGGCCTTCTTCCTTCCTTTTTTTTTCTCCTTTCTTTCTTTCTTTTATCTTTTATCTTTTTTTTTTTTTAGTAGAGATGGGGTTTCACCATGCTGGCCAGGCTGGTCTCAAACTCCTGACCTCAAGTGATCTGCCTGCCTTGGCCTCCCAAAGTTCTGGGATTACCAGGTGTGAGCCACCACGCCTGACCCTAATGGGGTTCTGACAAAATCCAGGAATTCAGTGAAGGGTGGGTGGACCTGTGAGTGTGTGAGTGAGGGATGTGCATATTTGTGAGCCACAGATATGCACACGTGTACTTGTGTTCACTGCGAGTCTGACGGCGTGGGTGCATGCATGCGTTAACCAGTGCTCTGCTGACATCATGGTGGCCAAGCATGTAGAGATGTATGTGCCCATGGATTCCCCTGTCCAGGCTCCCACAGGACCTATCTCCTTGGTTTCTCCACCTTCCCCTTGGTACACAGGAGGCATGAGTGTCCAGGAGGGGCCAGGGTTTGAATTCCAAAGCCCAGCGGCCACTTTCTTATTCCCACCATGTCTCCCAAGAGTAGTTAGGGTCTGGACTCTTAAAACATCAAGCTGGGCCGGAGGCGGTGGCTCACACCTGTAATCCCAGCACTTTGGGAGGCCGAGGTGGGTGGATCACTTAAGGTCAGGAGTTCGGGACCAGCCTGGCCAACAAGGCAAAATCCCGTCTCTACTAAAAATACAAAAATTAGCTGGGCATAGCGGCACATGCCTATAGTCCCAGCTACTTGGGAGGCTGAGGCAGGAGAATTGCTTGAACCCGGGAGGCAGAGGTTGCAGTGAGCTGAGATCACACCACTGCATTCCAGTCTGGGCAACAGAACTGGATTCTGTCTCAAAAACAAACAAACAAACAAATGAACAAACAAACCCCATCAAGCTGGCCAGGCACAATGGCTTACACTTGTAATCCCAGCACTTTGAGAGGCTGAGGCAGGAGGATCACTTAAGCCCAAAAGTTTAAGGCTACAGTGAGCTATGATCACACCACTACACTACACTCCAGCCAGGGTGACAGAACAAGACCTTGTCTCTATAAAAAATAACAAAATAAAACATTAGCTCTTGCTGGGCGCAGTGGCTCATGCCTGTAATCTCAGCACTTTGGGAGGCTGAGGTGGGCGGATCACGAGGTCAGGAGTTAGAGACCAGCCTTGCCAGCACGGTGAAACCCCGTCTCTACTAAAATTACAAAAAATTAGCCGGGCATGGTGGTGTAAGCATGTAATCCTAGTTACTCAGGAGGCTGAGAGAGGAGAATTGCTTGAACCCAGCAGACAGAGGTTGCAGTGGGCCAAGATTGCCCCATTGTACTCCAGTCTGCATGACAGAGCGAGACTCCTTCTCCAAAAAAAAAAAAAAAAAAATCAGTTCTTTATGAAGTAGAGTTGGCATATGGGCCAGGGAAGTCGGAGAACAATGTGGTTTTCCCTAGGAGGCAGCACCCACAGCTTTTAGCCCTATCTGGCCTCCAATGTGGGTGGTCGATATCTACTACCACGGTGGAGGCCATATGGTCCTGGTTAAGAGTAAGCTGTAAAGTGAAACTGTTGGGTTCAAATCCCAGCTTTGCCGCTTAGCTGTGTGATTTCAGCAACTTACTCTCAGATCCTCTACTTCCATCCCTGGGAAGTGGGAGTATTATAACAGCAACAACTTTGAAGGGTTTGGTATTTTAAATTTATTTTTATTTTTTATTTTATTTTTTTAATAGAGACGGGGTCTCCCTAGGTTGCCCAGGCTGGTCTCAAACCCCTGGGCTCAAGTGATCCTCCCACCTCTGTCTCCCAAAGTATTGGGATTACAGGTGTCAGCCACAGTGGCTGGCCCCCTGAAGGATTTGTCATAAGGCTGAAATAATGCTGAGCCCATACTCAGTGCTCAATAGATGTTAGTTTTATTACTATTTTGAACCCATACTAGACAAGTAAAGGGCAGAGAAACATGCTTTTCCAGAAGAAAGTGCCTTTGTCACACGGGTAAATTATCCAACCTTGTGAAACAGGTACTATTTTCTTTTCTTTTCCTTTTTTTTTTTTTTTTTTCCCTCTTGTTGTCCAGGCTGGAGTGCAATGGCAGATCTCGGCTCACTGCAACCTCCACCTCCCAGGTTCAAGCGATTCTCCTGCCTCAGACTCCCAAGTAGCTGGGATTACAGGTGTGCACCACCATGTCCAGTTAATTTTTGTATTTTTAGTAGAGACAGAGTTTCACCATGTTGGCCAGGCTGGTCTCGAACTCCTGACCTCAGGCAATCCACCCACCTCAGCCTCCCAAAGTGCTGGGATTACAGGTATAAGCCACCATGCTTAGCCCCATTTTATTTTTTGTTTTGTTTTAAAGAAATAGAGATGGGATCTTGCTATGTTGCCCAGGCTAGTCTCAAAGTCCTGGGCTCAAGTGATCCTCCTGCCTCAGCCTCCCAAAGTGCTGGAATTACAGGTGTGCACCACTGCACCCAGGCTGTGCCCATTTTATAGATGAGGAGACTGAGGCTCAGCAGTATGATGTAACTTGTCCCAGGTCACAGAGCAAGTAAGTAAAACCAGATTTCACTTGCTGGTCTGCCTCCAATTCCAGTGCTCTATCTGCCACCCCACAGCTGCCTTGTTGTTTGGCCTAGAAGCTTCGTCCTGTAAGCTCTGATCTGTGCAGATATTTGCCGCCTACATGTCTTTCTCTCATGTTGCCTACTCACAAGAGAATATGTAGGGGTTTGCAGGTGGTCAAATTTTACAGGAAAAAAAATAGACATTTCCACACAGAAAGAAACGCCAGGGAGACAGTTGAGACAGTTGGGCAGGGAGTTCTTGGAGGAAAATGGGAGGTTAAAAAGGCAATTAATGCTACTGTCTGAAACTGTAAAACAGATAGTTATTGGCTCTGACACCACCAGCACACAGACAAAAGGCAGACAGAAACAGCGCACCACAAGGAAGCTGGGCATAGGCTACGCCCAGGGTGGAAATTAAATGTTTTCCTGAAAGCAGAAAGGAAAACCGTAGTTAAAGCCAAGCCATGACTGTAAGTCTGTGACTCCATGACAGTATAAGCCAGTGAGTAAAGGGCCTTCATTTGCACCTAGGCGTTGTTGTGAATCTTAAGGCCTTACTCCACATTCTCTCTTGACCTAAGTTTGTAAAACAAAAGTAATAATTAGAAGTGACTCTTCAGCATATACTGTTATTTTAATCAAAGATAGATATATACACACACACTATATATGTGTGTGTATATATATGCATATATACACACATATATTTATACTATATATGCTACATATACATATATATGTGTGTGTATATATATATTATAGGTGTGAGCCACCACACCTGGCCCCATTTTATTTATTTTTTGTTTGATTTTAAATAAATAGAGATGGGATCTCACTATGTTGCCCAGGCTGGCCACAAACTCCTGGGCTCAGGTAATCCTCTTCCCTCAGCCTCCCAAAGTGCTGAAATTACAGGTGTGCACTCCCATATATATATGTGGAGAGAGAGAAAGATGTGTAGCTGGGCACAGTGGCTCACATCTGTACTTTGGGAGGCCGAGGTGGGAGGATCGCTTGAGGGCAGGTGTTGAAGATCAGCCTGGGCAACATAGCGAGACCCTGTCGCTACAAAACAAAACAAAATATACATATATTGTTTTGTTTTGCTTTGTTTCATAGATACGGAGTCTCATTCTGTCACTCAGGCTGGAGTGTGGTGGTGCGATCTCGGTTCACTGTAACCTCCACCTCCCGGGTTCAAGCGATTCTCCTGTCTCAGCCTCCTGAGTAGCTGGGACTATAGGCTCACGTCACTGCACCCAGCTAATTTTTGTATTTTTAGCAGAGACAGGGTTTCACCATATTGTCCAAGCTGGTCTCGAACTACTGACCTCGTGATCCACCTGCCTCAGCCTCCCAAAGTGCTGGGATTACAGATGTGAGCCACTGCGCCCGGCTTTTATACACACACACACACACACACACACACACACACATATATATATATATATATATATATATATAGAGAGAGAGAGAGAGAGAGAGAAAGGCCAGGTGTAGTGGCTCACGCCTGTAATCCCATAATCCCAACACTCCGGGAGGCTGAGGCAGGTAGATCACCTGAGGTCAGGACTTCAAGACCAGCCTGACCAATATGGTGAAACCCCATCTCTACTAGAAATACAAAAATTAGCTGGGCGTGAAGCTGTGCCCTGTAGTCTCCGCTACTCAGGAGGCTGGACAGGAGAATCGCTTGAACCCAGGAGATGGAGGTTGCAGTGAGCCAAGATCGGCCACTGCACTCTGGCCTGGGCAACAGCGCAAGATTCTGTCTCAAAAAAAAAAAAAAATATATATATATATATATAGAGAGAGAGAGAGAGCGCACACATTGGCACATTGGCACATTGTTGGCAAGTTTCCTCGGCATTCTTGGTTGTAAATGACAGAAAAATCAATGCACTGATGCAAACAAAGCAAAGAATCATAATAATTATTATTATTTACTGACTTACAACTGGATCAAGGAGTTCAAAGATTCCAGTTCATGTCCTTGCCATGTCTTGGCTCTGCTTTCTTCTGTGGCTTCAATCTCAGACAGACATGCTCCTCCCCAGGGTGACAAGAAGGCTCTCAGGAGCTACACCTATGCTTTTTCCTGTTGGTTAAAAAAGAGTACCTCTCTGGGGCCTGGCACGGTGGCTCACGCCTGTAACCCCAGCACTTTGGGAGGCCGAGGCACGCAGATCATGAGGTCAGGAGATCGAGACCATCCTGGCAAATATGGTGAAACCCCATCTCTATTAAAATACAAAAAAATTAGCCGGGCATGGTGGCACGCACCTGTAGTCCCAGCTACTCGGGAGGCTGAGGCAGGAGAATGGCATGAACCCAGGGGCAGAGCTTGCAGTGAGCGGAGATCGCGCCACTGCACTCCAGCCTGGGGGACAGAACAAGACTCCATCTCAAAAAAAAAAAAAAAAAAAAAAGACTGCCTCTCTCCAGCAAAAATCTCAGGTCTCCTACTGATTGACTCCCATTGGGTTATATGCCTGTTCTTCAACCAATCCTGTGGCCAGGCTGGGTCCCAGGGCCAACTCTGGAGCCACAGGTGGGCAGAATAAGTTCCATCCAAGATACAGGAACTGATATTGGGGGAGGGAGAGTTCTCCAGGGAAAACTGGGATGCTGTTTCCAGAAGACACATGTTCACCATCTGGTAGCTGCTGCCTCTCTGTTAACCAAACTTAATGAGAGGCTGTCATCAGGAATAATTTTCTTGTATTTTTACTAGAGATGGGGCTTCACCATGTTGCTCAGGCTGGTCTCCAATTCCAGAGCTCAGGCAACTGCCTACCTCGGCCTCCCAAAGTGCTGGGATTACAGGCATGACCACCGCGCCTGGCCATGTTTATTTCTTATCTTCATCTCACTTCATCAATGGGCAAATTGACAGAAAGGTTAAGGAATTGGCCCAAGTTTACACAGAGAGTAAGAAGTGGAGCGAGGCCGTCCTTTCCAAATTCTGTGCTTTAGTTTCTCCGGGAACTACAGTTAGAGCTAATCTCTCTCTCAGAATTGCCAGCTCTGTGCCAATGAGGAAGCCCTGAGCCTTCTCAAGGAACATCCTGAAAGGTTAACCAATGTGGGATGGCAGATATCATCCAGATACTCATGAGGGTTTGTCCTGGAGCAGTGCCTGGACACTGAGAGGTGTGATAGCAAGGCACGTCTGATCCAAGGATCATTATGGACTCAGGAGCTGATATTCCTTGGTAGCCCTGCTTCCCTACCCACAGGAGTGGAGGAGAAAGAAGGCAATACAGAGAAGTGCCAGGTTGAGCCCCTGACCTGCTGTTAACCAGCTGTTATGTGTCTTGAATAAACTCCTTTAAGATCTTTGTGGCCAGGTGCGGTGGCTCACGCCTGTAATCCCAGCACTTTGGGAGGCCGAAGTGGGTAGATCACCTGAGGTCAGGAGTTTGAGACCAGGCTGGCCAACATGGCGAAACCTCGTCTTTACTAAAAATACAAAAATTAGCAGGATGTGGTGGTGCGTGCCTGTAATCCCAGCTACTCGGGAGGCTGAGGCAAGATAATCGCTTTAACCCAGGAGGCAGAGCTTGTGGTGAGCCAAGATCGTGCCATTGCACTCCAGCCCAGGCAACAAGAGCGAAACTCCATCTGAAAAAAACAAATAAGATCTTTGTCTGTCTCTGCATCCATAAAATGGGCATAATAACGCCTTCCTCAGGGTTAGTGAGGATTCTATTAAATATTGCAGGCAAAATAATGCATGCTTGGCTGGGTGTAGTGGCTCAGGCCTGTAATCCCAGCACTTTGGGAGGCTGAGGCAGGAGGATCACTTGAGCTCAGGAGTTCAAGACCAACCTGGGCAACATAGTGAGTCCTCATCTCTACAAAAAATACAAAAAATTAGCTGGGCGTGGTGGTGTGCACCTGTAGTCCCAGGTCCCCAGGAGGCTGAGATGGGAGGATCTCTTGAGCCAGGGAAGTCAAGGCTGCATTGAGCCAAGATCACGCCAGCCTGGGCAACAGAGCAAGATCCTGTCTGTAATAATAATAATAACAATAATAATTCTTGCTTGTCACCCAGCTCATCTCCATGAGGTTAGTTCTGTCCTTTCCATATTATCCCCCTTCTCCATCCCCCAGACTTAGCAAGAGCAAGGCAAGGAGAGAAAGGAAAGCATCTTTTATCTTTTCCTAGCCAGCCCGGTGGGATCTCCTCCCCTCCTCCCCTGCCCAGCATCCATAATAGCACAAAATGAGCACGGAACCTCGCGTTGTGTTCCTGGGTTTGAGTCTCAGCTCAGCAGTCCTCTTCCTAGGCTTGTGACCTTGGATAAGTCCCTGTCACCCCCCGCAACTGAAGAACATGCTCCCTCACCGAGTCTGATGAAAACGCCCTCCGCAAACGTGCCTGGCACATGGTTTGTTTATTCTCTGGGTCTGAAACGGTGAAAGGGGCAGAGCTGGGTAGGTCGGCTGCCTTGGGCAGGGCTTTGGTCAGCAGAGGGGCCAGCTTCACGTCACTTCCCATCTCCTGAATAATTCATGACAAACAAAATGACTGGGCCAGACCTGGGCCCTCCCTCCTCCTGTCGTGAAGGCAGAAAAGTTTCTAATTACAGATCAGCCGGCCAGGCTCCCTGGGCTCCCTGGGGCCCCTGGGCGCTGCACACAGGGGGCATTTATGGGAAAAGACCATGGAGGGGAGGGGTTTGGTCCCAGCCCCTTTCCAGAAGAAACTCAACTCCTTTTGAAATTGTAGCCTTGGCCTGCTAAGGCCCAGGAAGGGATTGGGGAAAGAAACTTAGAAGAGGAAGAGAAAACCCTGCCGAGGGGTCAGAGAGAAGCGCCCAGAAAAAAATGTCAGGTCAAGGAAGGGGTTCTGGGGAAGTCCTGGTAAGAGGAATGCACGGGGCATCAGGGAAAGAGATTTGCTCGAGTCCCATGGAAAGCATGACAAAGCTGGGCTTCAAAAGGAAGCTGTCCTTCGAAAATACATTGAAAAGAATAAGATCCAGTGTTCTACAGTACAGTAGAGAGACTAGAGTTAATAATTTGTCATAGAGCTCAAAATTGCTTGACTGGGAGTGGTGACTCACGCCTGTAATCCCAACATTTTGGGAGGCCGAGGTGGGCAGATCGCATGAGGTCAGGAGTTCGAGACCAGCCTGTTCAACAGGGCAAAAAACTCCGTCTCTACTTAAAAAACACAAAAATTAGCTGGGTATGGTGGCAGGTGCCTGTAATCCCAGCTACTTGGGAGGCTGAGGCAGGAGAATCACATGAACCTGGGAGGTAGATGTTGCAGTGAGCCGAGATTGCGCCACTGCACTCTGGCCTGGGCCACAGAGTGAGATTCCGTCTCAAAAAAAAAAAAAAAAATTGCTGGAGGAGAGGAACTGGGATGCTCCCAATATGAAGAAGGGGTGAATATTTCGGTTGATGGGTGTCCCAGTTATCCTGATTTGATCATTATACATTGCATGCATGTATCAAAATACTAGATGTGCCCCCAAAATATGTACAATTATTATGTATCATTTTTTTTAAAAAAGGATGATGTCTTGACTCCAAAAGCACAGCCTCTCAGTTACACTACAATTTCCTCATTCATCTGTAAAATGGGGAGATGCCCAACACCTACCTTACAGCATTACTGAGGAGTTACACGAGTTAATAAATGTAAAGTGCTTAGAATACTGCCTCACACATAAACTAAAAATATATATTAGTAGTTGTAGAGTTTTTTTTTAAATATATTATGCTCCCTCCATAGAGTGGTCAGTAAAGGGTGAAGGTGACAAGAAGAGAAGATTTGGGGAGATTGTTAGACAGAACAATGATTGTGAGGCAGTTTAGTATAGTGATTAAGATAAGGAGCCCATACATAATACCGTAATAATAATAATAATAAAAGAGGTCAGCTGTGGTGGCTCATGCCTATAATCCCAGAACTTTGGGAGGCTGAGGTGGGCAGATCACTTGAGTTCAGGAGTTCAAGACCAACCTGGGCAACATGGTGAAACCCCGTCTCTACTAAAACTACAAAAGTTAGCCAGGCATGGTGGAGGGTGCCTGTAGTCCCAGCTACTTGGGAAAGTGAGGCATGAGAATTGCTTGAACCCAGGAGGCGAAAGTTTTAGTGAGCCAAGATGGGCAACAGAGTGTGACTCTGTCTCAAAAAAATAAATAAATAAAATAAAAAAGAGGCGGGGTGCAGTGTGGTGGCTCACACCTATAATCCAGCACTTTGGGAAGCTGAGGTGAGTGGATTGCTTGAGTCCAGGAGTTCAAGACCAGCCTGGGCAACATAGTGAGACCCTGTCTCTACAAAAAGTACAAAAATTAGCTGGGCATGGTGGTGGGTACCCAACTGCTTGGGAGGCTGAGATGGTAGGATTGCTTGAGCCTGGGAGGCAGAGGCTGCAGTGAGCCAAGATCGTGCCACCGCTCTCCAGTCTGGGTAACACAGTGAGACCCTGTTTCAAAAAAATTAAAAAAGTAAAGACTCCAGAACTAGGTTGCCTGGGTTCAAATCCCAACTCTGCCTCTTACTAGCAGTGTGATCTTGTGCAAGTTTGCTGTAGGTCTCCGAGCTCCTATTCACCGTCTAAAATAAATGGTAGCCACTGCAGTTAGTGGAGAGTGGTGAACAAAATGGCCAAGGTACCTGTCCTCATGGAGCTTACAGTCTAGCAGGAAGGTTACATTAATCAAGAGCATTTATTGCATGCCAACTGACTGCAGGTCCTGTGCACTCTGCAGACATTCTCTTAACAAAATTTCACAGAATCCACCCCTGTCTTACAGATGAAGAGGGTGAAACTCAAAGAGGTCACAGGCAGAGAGAGGATTTAGAACTGCAAGGTCACTCCACAGTATGGATGAGTCACCACATTAGCATGGTGAGCGAAAAAAAAGCCAGATGCAAACAAGTATACATTGTATGATTTCATTTATATGAAACTCTAGAAAATGCAAACTAACTTATAGTGACAGAAAGCAGATCAGGGGTGGTGTGGGACAGGGGTGGGTGGGGCATCCACTACAAAGAGCCTGAGGAACCTATTTGAGAAGATGGAAATGTTTTACATCTGACATTGATACCAGTTACATGGGTGTATGCGTTTGTCAATGTTCATCGAACTGGACACTTAAAATGGGTGCATTTTCCTGCATGTAAATTATACCTCAATGAAGCTGATCTTTTCAAGGGGGTGGGGAAGGTATACCAGACTCCAGAGCTCTGTAACCCATCTTATATTATTCCAGTGTCTGATTTCAAGCTCATTTGTGGGCAGAGACTGTAACAGATTCATCTTTAGGTCCTCCCCTCACTTCCCACCCCAAGGGCCTAGCAACATTCTTTTTTGTTGTTGTTTTTTCTTTTTTTTTTTTTTGAGATGGAGTCTGACTCTGTTGCCCAGGCTGGAGTGTGGCAGCACAATCTTGGCTCACTGCAATCTCTGCCTCCTGGGTTCAAGAGATTCTCCTGCCTCAGCCTCCCAAGTAGCTGGGATTATAGGTGACTGCCACCACATCTGGCTAATTTTTGTATTTTCAGTAAAGACGGGGTTTCATCATGTTGGCCAGGCTGGTCTCGAACTCCTGACCTCAGGTGATCTGCCTGCCTCGGCCTCCCAAAGTGTTGGGATGACAGGCATGAGCCACCACGCCCAGCCAAAATTCTTAAACCCAATAGTAAGATTAGCAAGTATACCCTGGGCACCTTCTTTGTGCTGGGCGCTGCGGTCACAGACCAATCAGTCTGCGGGGAACGGAGAAGGAAAGGGCCAAATAGACACAGTATAGTGGGTAAATGTGCTGATGGAGTAAACAGTTCATTACTGGTCCACAGCAACGAATCCTGCATAGAGCCTGGAACTTGGGATGTGAAGATCTCGAACTCTGCAATGCATCGCCTGCATTCAAATCTCCACTCTACCGCTTGCTGCATGACTTTGGGTGCCCATTTTAGCATGCCAAACCTCAGTTTCCACCTGTGGAAAATGGAGATCATAGTAGCTCCAATCTAGGGGGGTGTTATGAGAATTAAAGGAGACAGCAATCAAATGTTTAGCATGGCAGGCATAGTAAGTACTCCATAATTGTTAGCCATTCTTAGCATGATTGAAGAGCAAGGAGGTGGGAAGAGGCACACGGGGTGTGTGTATGTGTAGTGGGGGTTTGCTACCCAACCTGAGGTGGGAGAGGGCTGAGAGGTGCTTTCCCAGAGAGGTGATACTTGGAGGAGAAATTGGCTAGTTTAAGTGGCCATGGGCGCAGGAGGGAGTGGGAACAGCTTGGAACAAACGCTCAATAAATATTTGCTCAATAAATAAAAAAATAGAGACTGTGCAAAACCTGCCTGTAACCAAGGGGACAGAGAGGGCCTGCCAGAGGAGCCTGGGGGATCCTCAGGAGGCGGGGGCTGGGTGGCTGGCCCCCACAGGTAGGCTCCAGACCTTCCTAGCCTGGCCCGACCCCACCCTGTGCCCTGCCCAGTTCCCCTGATAGGTTTGGACAGGCCCAGACCTGAGGCCTGCAGCCCACCGGAGGAGGAACCGGTGGGGAGGGCTGGCGGGACGAGGGTCCTCGCGGGCCTTCTCCCTCTAATGAGAATGGGCCAAGTCCCCGCAAGGCGCCTCCCGCGCCCCCGTTGTCCGAGCCACAAAGGACCAGGATCAATGGAAGGCGGGAGCGGCCGAGGGGCCTCCTCTTTGTGCGGCTGTCTCAGGCCTGTTTGCGCCGCCGTCTCCGCGCCCCCATTGATCAGGCATGTGGAAAGATTCCGCCTCCCGGGCTCCCTTTGTGGCCGCGTTGCCAGGCTGCGCCCGGCGTGACTGCACCGCGCAGGGTGCACCCGCCTGTGGTGGGCACCGGGCTGCGAGACGGGGTGGGATCCCAGGAGGGCAGGGTGGCCAGACTTAGCAAATAAAAATACAGGACCTCCAGTTAAATGTGAATTTCTGATAAATAACAAACAAAAGCAAAAAAAAAAAAAAAAAAGTATAAGTATGTCCCAAATATTGCATGGGACATACTTACACTCAAAAAGTATTTGTTGATCATCTGAAATTTCTGAAATTTCAACTTAACTGGGCGTCCTGTATATTATCTGACACACTTTGAGGGGGAAGCTGAATACATCTCCATTTTCTAGCACTTATATTACCCCCAACTTCAGTGGTTGAAACTTTGTTTGCTTGCTTTTTGTTTTTTATTTTTATTTGTTGGCCATATCTGCATACCCCGAACTGCTCTTTAGATACAATTTTTCTTTAAATAAATTTATTTAAAAAAAACTTAACCTGGCCCAGCTCAATGGCTCAAACCTGTAATCCCAGCATTTTGGGAAGCTGAGGTGGGAGGATCACTTGAAGCTAGGAGTTCAAGATCAGCTTGGGCAACAAAGTGAGATCCTATCTCTACAAAACAAAACAAAAAACTCCCTTAACCTATTAACAGTGATTTATTGATGCATAGTGCAAATACATTAACTTGAACAAATATGAAATGTACCTGTTGATGCATTTTGCCTACAAGGACACTCATGTGACCGCACCCACATCAAGCTATAGAATATTCCCAGCCAGGTGTGGTGGCTCATGCCTGTAATCCCAGCACTTTGGGAGGCTGAGGTGGGTGAATCACTTGAAGTCAGGAGTTCGAGACCAGCCTGACCAACAAGGTGAAACCCCCTTTCTACTAAAAATACAAAAATTAGCCAGGTGTGGTGGTGTACGCCTCTAATTCCAGCTACTCAGGAGGCTGAGGCAGGAGAATTACTTGAACCTGAGAAGCGGAGGTTTCAGTGAACCCAAGTGGTACCACTGTACTCCAGCCTGGGCGACAGAGCAAGACTCCATCTCAAAAAAAAAAAAAAAGAGAGAGAGAGAGAGAATATTCCCATCACCCCAGAAGGTGCCCTGGGATCCCTGAGCAGTTGAGCAGTATCCACCTCCCCACTGGCAACCACAGATTTGCTTTAGCTATTCTTGAACTTCATATCGATGGAATCGTATAGTATAATGTGTACACTCGAGTCTAGCTTCTTTCCCTCGATATTATGTTTGTGAGGGTGGGCACGGTGGCTCACACCTGTAATCCCAGCACTTTGGGAGGCCCAGGTGGGCAGATCAGGATCACCTGAGGTCAGGAGTTTAAGACCAGCCTGGCCAACATGGCGAAACCCCATCTCTACAAAAATACAAAAATTAGCCAGGCATGGTGGCAGGTGCCTGTAATCTCAGTTATTTGGGAGGCTGAGATAGGAGAATCACTTGAATCCGGGAGGCAGAGCTTGCAGTGAGCCAAGATTGTGCCACTGCACTCCAGCCTGGGCTACAGAGTGAGATTTCAACTCAAAAAAAGAAAAAGAAAAAAAAAGTCTGTGACATTTGTCCCCATTGTGGATTGACCAGTTGTTTGTTCCCTTTCGCTGCTGGCTGAGTATGCCATTATATGGCTGTTCCATGGTTTGTTCCTCTATTTTCTTGTTGATGGGTGTCTTGGTTGTTTCCGGTTTTTTTTTTTTTTTTTTTTTT
>NC_037679.1:79515651-79526738 GCF_003255815.1 Theropithecus gelada | reverse complement strand
TTTTTTTTTTTTTTTTTTTTTTTTCTGAGACGGAGTCTGGCTCTGTCGCCCAGGCTGGAGTACAGTGGCGTGATCTCGGCTCACTGCAAGCTCCGCCTCCCGGGTTCACGCCATTCTGCCGCCTCAGCCTCCCGAGTAGCTGGGACTACAGGCGCCCGCCACCACGCCCGGCTAATTTTTTGTATTTTTAGTAGAGACGGGTTTTCACCATGTTAGCCAGGATGGTCTCGATCTCCTGACCTCATGATCCGCCTGCCTGGGCCTCCCAAAGTGCTGGGATTACAGCTGTGAGCCACCGCACCCGGCCTCCAGTTTTTGCTATTATGAATAAAGCCACTGTGACCATACTTGCACTGGTCACTGTATGAACTTAAATATATTTAACCTAAGCAATACTATTTGTGAACTCATAGGCTTAAAATGCTGTTTTAATTTTTTTTTCTCCTGCACGTTAAATATATAACGATGACACGTTTCTGGGAACATCTTTGTATTGACCAAGCTCACCTTTTGCACCGTCAATGGTCACATACCAAACTGCAGAATAGACGTTAAAAGAACAGACTGGCTTGGGGGTAGATCTTGAGCAAGTGCGTCAGTCCCTCTGGGCCTCGGTTTCTTCATTTGTGCAATGGGGGGTGATGATGTTAATTATCTCACAGAGTGGTTGAAAAGGCAAAATGGGCCAGGGGTGGTGGCTCACGCCTGTAATCCCAGCACTTTGGGAGGCTGAGGAGGGTGGATCATGAGGTCAGGAGTTCAAGACTAGCCTGGCCAAGATGGTGAAACCCTGTCTCTACTAAAACTACAAAAATTAGTCAGGTGTGGTGGCAGGTGCCTTAATCCCAGCTACTTGGGAGGCTGAGGCAGGAGAATTGCTTGAACCTGGGTGGCAGAGGTTGCAGTAAGCCGAGATCATGCCACTGCACTCTAGCCTGGGTGAGAAAGTGAGACTGTAGAAAGAAAGAAAAAGAAAGAAAGAAAGAAAGGAGGGAGGGAAGGAACAAAATCGGGTAACACCTTATAGAAGGGCCAGCCATGGTGGCACACAGGAGAGTTGCTTGAGCCCAGGAGATTGAGATCAGCCTAGGCAACATAATGAGACCCCATCTAAAAAATAAAAAAAAAAAAAAAAAAAAGGATACAGCATAGGGCTGACACACAGTGGGTGCTCTACACAGGGAGCTATTATCCAGTGCTCGATGGGCATTAGCAATTGAACTGGCTATGTTAGATGCTTGTTCTCATTCTATTCTCATTTCAACCCTTTGAGGTAGCTACTGTTATTATCAACCTATTTTGCAGATTAGGAAACTGAGGCTCTGAGAGGCAGTCACTTGCCCACGATGGTATAGTTAGTAAGTGGCAAAGGCATCACCTAGTGTGTTTTCCAGAGCCCAAGGGGGCAGGAGGGACCAATGAGGCTCTCATGCCTGGAGATGAGAATGGGTTAGACGGGAGGAGGAGCTGGGTATCTTCTCCTTCCTGCCTCTGCGTCCCCAATTAGCGCCCAGCTTGAAGGCAAGCAGGTTTCTCTTTGGAGGGTGGGAGGAGCTGGCCTGGACATTTCTAGGAGACGCCAAGCCTTCCAGCCAACGGGCAGGTGGGAGGACAGGCAGGGCAAGTCTGACGGGGTAAGCGGGGGAACAGAGGAAGCCGGAAGCCGGAGGAAAAGCCTGGCCTCCTGTAGCCACAGCCACGGAGCAGAGCCCGGCCTCGCTACCTGCCATCTGAAGGGCACGGGAACTGCTGATCTCAGGCGATTAGCATAACAATCCCCGATCCGGCGTCCTCGGGTCCCAAAGCTGGGTCTGCACAATCCCATTTCAAGCCAGCTCTTTCTTTAGCTGGTTAATTAGGGAGGGCACAGGCTACTTAAAGGGCCCTGTGTACAGGGCCCTGGCTGGAGCTGGGAGTGGGAGAGGGCCCGACAATACCTTGAGTCCTGGCAGGTGTGGGTGCTGCCACAGTGCTTCACCGCAGGCTGCGGCGAAAAGGCTGCTCTCACCGGGGATTTAACCGGGCCTCCTGTTTCCACCCTCCAAAGCCCCATTAGCACACAACTAGGATAGATATGGCCTGTTCACAGCTTATGCCAGTGCTCGGCACAGAATAGATGCTCAAATATAACTTCTAAAATAAGTAACTGGGCCAGGCGCAGTGGCTCATGCCTATAATCCCAGCACTTTGGGAGGCCAAGGCGGGAGGATCACTTGAGTTTCAGACCAACCTGGCCAACGTGGCAAACTTCGTCTCTGCTAACAATACAAAAATGAGCCAGGTGTGGTGGCACATGCCTGTAATCCCAGCTACTCAGGAGGCTGAGGCATGAGAATCGCTTGAACCTGGGAGATGGAGGTTGCAGTAAGCCAAGATTGCCCCACCGCTTTCCATCCCGGGCAACAGAGCAAGACTCTGTCTCAAAAAACAAAAATAAATTATCCAGGTGTGGTGGCGCGTACTTGTGGTCCCAGCTACTTGGGAGGCTGAGGTGGGAAGATCGCTTGAGCCTGGGAGGCTGAGGCTTCAGTAAGCTGTGATCCTGCCACTGCATTCCACGCTGGGTGACAGAGCAAAAACTTGTCACAAAAATAAATAAAATAAAATAACTCACTGAAGCATGGAGCCCGTGGTCCAGAACTCAGGACCGTACCTACTCCTATAATGAGGGCTAGGTGCTAATGGAGGGTACAGGGACAGCCCCAGCCTTGCAGGTCCCTCAGGGTCCTAAACCCTTCCTTCCCATTCCCACAGCCTCCTTGCACTGCAAGTCCAAGAGGGCACTTGGATCAGAGTAGGCAGAACACAGTCTTTGGGATGAGATAGAGGATAGAGCTAGGTTCAGATCCTGGCTCTGCTGCTTACTAGCTGTGTGAGCTGGAGGAAGTCTCTTAACCTCTCTGAGGCTGTTTTCTCTTCTGTAAATGGGGACGATCAAAATCTGCTTCAAAAGTTGTTTACAAGTATTTCGTAAAATACCATATGAGAGCATCTGCCACAGAGCTGGGGCTCAGGGAATAGGAGTCCTTCCACTTCTGTAGAAATACCCACTGCCTTTCTACCTGCACGGCTAATGTTCCCCAGGTGCCTATCATGCACCCGCTCAGTGCTTACGTTCTCTCTACCATCCTGTCAAACGCCCTTGTGAGGTGGGTTCTGTGGTTTTTAAAGAAAAGGGGCCCAGCGGTGCAGTAGCTCATGCCTACAATCCCCGCTTTTTGTTTGTTTGTTTGTTTGTTTGTTTGTTGTTTGTTTGAGACAGAGTCTTGCTCTGTCACCCAGGCTGGAGTGCAGTGGCACGATCCTGGCTCACTGCAACCTCTGCCTCCCGGGTTCAAGTGATTCTCTTGCCTCAGCCTCCTAAGTAGCTGGGATTACAGGCACCTGCCACCACGCCCAGCTAATTTTTGTATTTTTGTAGAGATGGGGTTTCACTATGTTGGCCAGACTGGTCTCAAACTCCTGACCTCAGGTCATCTGCCTGCCTCCCAAAGTGCTCGGATTACAGGTGTGAGTCACTGCGCCTGGGCAATAATCCTAGCACTTTGGAAGACTGAGGTGGGAGGATCACTTGAGGCCAGGAGTTTGAGATCAGCCTAAGTAATGTAGCAAGACCCTGTTTCTTCAAAAAAATTATATATTAAAAATTTTAAGGCTGAGCATGGTGGCTTGTGCCTCTAATACCAACACTTTGGGAGGCTGAGGTGGGAGGATGGGGCTTAAGCCCAGGAGTGCAAGATCAGCCTAGGCAAAATGGTGAGACATCATCTCTACAAATAAAATTTTTTTAAATGAAAAAATAATTTTTAGGCCAGACATGGTAGCTCATGACTGTAATCACAGAACTTTGGGAGGGCAAGGCAAGCTGATCACTTGAGGTCAGGAGTTCGAGACCAGCCTGGCCAACATAGTGAAACCCCATCTCTACTAAAAATATAAAAAAATTAGGGCCAGGCGCAGCGGCTCACACCTGTAATCCCAGAACTTTGGGAGGCCGAGGCGGGCTGATCACAAGGTCAGGAGACCGAGACCATCCTGGTCAACACGGTGAAACTTTGTCTCTACTGAAAATACAAAAATCAGCTGGGCATGGTGGCGCGTGCCTGTAATCCTAGCTATTTGGGAGGCTGAGGCAGGAGAATCACTTGAACCAGGAAGTCGGAGGTTGCAGTCAGCCAAGATTGTGCCACTGCACTCCAGCCTGACAACAGAGGGAGACTCTGTTTAAAAAAGAAAGAAAGAAAGAAAGAAAGAAAGAGAGAAAGAGAGAAAGAGAGAAAGAGAGAAAGAAAGAAAGAAAGAAAGAAAGAGAAAGAAAGAAAGAAAGAAAGAAAGAAAGAAAGAAAGAGAAAGAAAGAAAGAAAGAAAGAGAAAGAAAGAAAGAAAGAAAGAAAGAAAGAAAGAAAGAAAGAAAGAAAGAAAGAAAGAAAGAAAGAAAGAAAAGAAAGAAAGGAAGGAAGGATGGGCATGGTGACTCACGCCTGTAATCCCAGCACTTTGGGAGGCCGAGGCAGGTGGATCACCTGAGGTCAGGAGTTCGAGACCAGCCTGACCAACATGGAGAGACTTTGTCTCTACTAAAAATACGGAAAAAAAAAAAAAAAAAAAAACAGCCAAGCGTGGTGGCGCATACCTGTAATCCCAGCCACTTGGGAGGCTGAGGCAGGAGCATCACTTGAACCCAGGAGGCGGAGGTTGCAGTGAGCTGAGATCACACCATTGCAGTCAGCCAGGTCAACAATAGTGAAATTCGGTCTCAAAAAAAAAAAAAAAAATAGTCAGGTGTGATGACGCATGCCTGTAATCCCAGCTAGTTGGGAGGCTGAGGCAGGAGAATCTCTTGAACCCGGGAAGCCCACTGCATTCCAGCCTGGACCACAGAGTGAATGAGACTCTGCTTCAAAATAAGTAAATAAATAAATAAAAATAATAATACTTTTTTAAAAAGGAAAATACAGTCAGAGGCAAAGTGACTTGCCTAAGGCCACAGAGCTAGAAAGTTTCAAAGGGAGGCTTGAGCTCAGCTGACCCTAAGAACAATGGCTCTGGAGCCAGGAAAGGATGGGCATTATTGGAGCCACTACTCCCTTTCCACTCAGCCAGTCAGATAGTCTCAGATATCTTTTGATCTTCTGCTGTGTGTTAAGCATTGTGCTGAGGGCAGGGGACGGAGCTGAGCACAATCGCCATTTTCCATCAATTTCTGTGAGTGTTAAGGGCCTGAGGACAGTAAAACAGGGTGATGGGCTAGAGGCCTGGGGGTCTAGGAAGACTTCTTCTCATAGGTGATACTTGAACTGCAGGATTGCCATGGGAAGAGGGGGGCAGGTAAGTGGGAAGTATTCCAGGTAGGCGGGAGAGCAGGTGCAAAGGTCCTGAGGTAAGACTGAATTTGGGGTATCTCAGGAACCGAAAGGCAGCCAGTGTGGCTGGAGCACTGGGAGGGAAAGTGAGAGTGGGATGGGCCAGGCTGGAGAGGGAGGAAGGTCCTTAAGGGATACCCTAAGAACTCCTTCCTTCCCTTCCTCCCTCTTCCTTCCTTTATTCCCTCCCTCCCTTCCTTCCCTTCCTCCTCCTCCTTCCTTTCTCCCCTCCGTCCTTTCCTGCCTTCCTTCCCTTCCTTCCCTTCCTTTCCTTCTCCTTCCCCTTACCTCCCTTCCTTCCTTCTCTTCTTCCTTCCTCCCCCCTCTCCTTTCCTTCCTTCCCTCCTTCTTTCCTCTTCCCTCCCTTTCCTTCTCTCCTTCCTCTGTCCTTCTTCTTTTTTTTTTTTTTTCAAGACAGAGTCTCGGCCAGGCATAGTAGCTCACGCCTGTAATCCCAGTACTTGGGGAGGCCGAGATGAGGTCAGGAGAGTTCGAGACCAACCTGGCCAACATGGCGAAACTCCGTCTCTAGTAAAAATACAAGCATTAGCTGGGTATGGTGGCGGGCACCTGTAATCACACCTACTCAGGAGACTGAAGCAGGAGAATTGCTTGAACCTGGGAGGCAGCGGTTGCAGTGAGCCAAGATCATGCCAATGCACTCCAGCCTGGGCGACAGAGCGAGACTCCAGCTCAAAAAAAAAGAGACAGAGTTTTGCTCTGGCACCATCTCAGCTCACTGTAACCACTGTAACCTCTGCCTCCTGGGTTCAAGCAATTCTCCTGCCTCAATCTCCCAAGTAGCTGGGATTACAAACACCTGCCACCACACCCGGCTAATTTTTGTGTTTTTAGTAGAGACGGGGTTTCACCATGTTGGCCAGGCTGGTCTTGAACTCCTGACCTCAAGTGATCTGCCCACCACGGCTTGCCAAAGTGCTGGTATTACAAGCATGAGCTATTGTGCCAGGCTCCTTCCTTCCTTCCTTCTGTCCTTCCATCCTTCCTTCTTTCCTTCCTCCCTTCCTTCCCTCTGTCCCTCCCGTCCTTCTTTTTGCTCTCTCTTTCCTTCCTTTCTTCCTTCCTTTCCCCCTTCCTCCCCTTTTTCTCTCCCTTCCTGCCTTCCTTCCTTCTTTCTCTCCTTCCTTCCTCCCCTCCTCCCTCTCTTCCTTCCTCCTCTCCTTCCCTCCCTCCCTCCTCCCCCCTTCCTACCTTCCTTCCTTCCTTCCCCTCCTTTCTTCCTCCCCTCCTTCCTCTCTTCCTTGCTTCCCTCCGTCCTTCCTTCTTTCCCTCCGTCCGTGCCTACTATTTCTCAAGCACTGGCCCAGAGGGCTGCAGGCCTCTGAGTCTCTCTGTGCTTCTCTCCCTCTTCCCTTCTCCCTTCCTCTCCCCTCCCCCTCCTCTTCTAACAGCTGCCCCACCCCCACTGGTCCAGCTCTTCCCCTCCCCCCTACCCCATCCCCTCCCCTCCACTCCATCCCCTCCCCTCCACCCATCCCCTCCCCTCCACGCCACCCCCTCCCACTGACAATGGGGAGGAACCCTGGGCTCAGCTCCCTACAGTATTGTCCCTTTAAGGAATCCCTAAATCCGGACACCCCTCTCCTCCCCCACCTGAGAACCAATTAGGGTTCCCGAATTCAAGTAGAGGCTTTTGTGTGTCACGTGTTTGGGGAACAAAGCCCTCTCCGGCAGGAATAAAAGCTTCTATTCAGGAGCCAGTTTGTTCTCATTCTAATCGTTTCCACTCCAGCCTCGCCTCCTTCCCGGGTTCCCAGGGCCGCCCAGCTCGGCCTCACCTTCCCGCCTCAGCACCCTGTATTAGTGCCCTACCCAAAAGCAGGTGGCCATCGACCCAGGGCTCTGCCCACCTTTTCTTCCCGAGAGATCACGTGACGCCGACCGGCTGCGAGCTGGGCCCTGTGCTCAGCGCTGTGTGAGCATCATTGTATGGGACTGTGAATATCCTCAATGCAACGTAGGAAACTGAGGCTCAGGGAGGTTAGGGCACTTGCCTGAGGTCATATAGCTGGTAAGACAGGGAGTCTACACCCTCGGGCATTATTCTGCGGTACCCCCAGCTGGCCCTAGCATAGCACAGGGTGCGGAAGAAGGGAGCTGCCATTTTTATAAAGCCCACGGGGCCAGGCACCTGCTGGATGTTAGAGACTCCTGACAATGCCACTTGAAGGAGCAACAATTGAGGTCAAAGTCACTGACAAGTTAGAGGCAGGATGGCGTTGGGACTCAGAACTTGGAGGGAAACAGTGGGGCCCTCAGGTCTGAAGATGAAGAGACGGGGAGTATGGGAAGCCCATATTATGAAGCCATTAAGAAAACTGTATTGATATGGAATGGTAATTGACACATTGCCAAGAGAAAAAGGCAGTACACTGAGTGGAATATAATCCCATTTGCATAAGAGGAAAAGGAAAGATCTACACACAAACACATGTACACATATTGCACATTTCTATATGTATGGAATAAATTTGGGAAAAAAACATCATAAATTGTAGTATCCTGTATTTCCTTTGAAGAGTGGAAATAGAGCATGGAGAAAAGTCACTTAGTACCATTCTGTGCTGTTTGAAAAAAGATATTTTCTTACTATGATCATGTATTTATTTTATGATAATTATTTTTGTTTCATTGAAGTTAACCATTTTAAAGTGTGCACTTCAGTTGCATTTAGTATATTTACAACGTTTTCATCACCCTAAAGGCAAACTTCTAACCTCATATCCAGTAAGCAATTACTTCTCATTCCTTATTCCCCCCGCCCCTGGCAATCACTAACCTGCTTTCTGTCTCTACAGATTTACCTATTTTAGATATTTCATAGAAATGGAATTACAGCATTTCATAGAAATGGAATCAGTATGTGACCTTTTGCGTCTGGCTTTTTTCTTTTCTTTTCCTTTTTTTTAAGATGAGTTGTCACTCTGTCCCCCAGGTTGGAGTGCAGTGGTGCGATCTCGGCTCACTGCAACCTCCACCTCCCAGGCTCAAGCGATCCTCCTGCCTCAGCCTCCCAAGTAGCTGGGACCACAGGTGCCCACCACCACATCCAACTAATTTTTTTGTATTTTTGGTAGAGTTAGGGTTTCTCCATGTTGCCCAGACTGGTCTCAAACTCCTGGGTTCAAGCAATCTATCCGCATTGGCCTCCCAAAGTGCTAGGATTAAGGCCAGCAAAATGTACCCCCAAGCCCAGCCTGGCTTTTTTCATTTAGGATGATGTTCCTGAGGTTTATCCATATTGTAGCATGTGTCCTATTTCATTCCTTTTAATGTCTAAATAGTATTCCCTTGTATGGGTATACCGCATTTTGTTTACCCATTCATCATTTGATGGACATTTGGGTTGTTTCAATCTTTTGGCAGTCGTGAATGGTGCTGCTATGATCATGCATGTTTTTGTCTGAATAACTGTTTTTAATTATTTTGGGTATATACCTAGGATCTGGGTCATACGATAATTGTTTTACTTTCTGAGAAACCATCAAACTGTTTTCCACAGTGCCACACCATTTCACGCTCACACCAGCAATGTACAGAAAGCTTCAATTTCTCCACATTCTTGCCAACACTTGTCATTTTCCATTTATTTATTTATTCATAGCTGTGGTAGTAGGTGTGGAGTGATATCTCATTGTGGCTTTGCCTTGCATTTCACTAATGGCTCAAGATGAATATCTTTTCAAGAGCTTATTAGCTATTTGTGTATTTTCTTTGGAGAAATATCTATTCAAGTCCTTCGCCTATTTTTACTTATTTATTAGTTTGTTTTTTGAGAAAGTGTTGCGCTTTATTGCCCAGGCTGGAGTATAGTGGCTTGATCACAGCACACTGCAGCCTTGACCTCCCTGGGCTCAAGTCCTCCTGCCTCAGCCTCCCAAGTAGCTGGGACTACAGGCACACGCCACCATGCCTGGCTAATTTTTGTAATTTTTTTTGTAGAGAGAGGGTTTCACCATGTTGGCCAGGCTGTTCTCAAACTCCTGACCTCAAGTGATCCGCCCACCTCAGCCTCCCAAAGTGCTGAGATTACAGGTGCTACAGGTGTCAGCCACCGCACCCTGCCCTTTTCACTTGTTCGTTTGTTTGTTTTTTTGAGACAGAGTCTCGTTCTGTCACCCAGACTGGAGTGCAGGGGCACAGGGTGCAGTGGCTCACGCCTGTAATCCCAGCATTTTGGGAGGCTAAGCAGGAGGATTGCTTCAACTCAGGAGTTTGAGACCAGCCTGGGCAACATGGTGAGACCTCGTCTCTACATAAAAGAACACAATTTAGCCGGGCGCGGTGGCTCACGCCTGTAATCCCAGCACTTTGGGAGGCCAAGGCGGGCGGATCACAAGGTCAGGAGATCAAGACCACGGTGAAACCCCGTCTCTACTAAAAATACAAAAAATTAGCCGGGCGCGGTGGCGGGCGCCTGTAGTCCCAGCTACTCAGGAGGCTGAGGCAGGAGAATGGCGTGAACCCGGGAGGCGGAGCTTGCAGTGAGCCGAGATCACGCCACTGCACTCCAGCTTGGGGGACAGAGCGAGACTCCGTCTCAAAAAAAAAAAAAAAGAACACAATTTAGCTGGGTGTGGTGGCAAGAGCCTGGAGTCCCAGGTACTTGGAAGGCTAAGGCGGGAGGATGGCTTAAACTCAGGAGTTCGAGGGTGTAGTGAGCTATGATTGTACCACTGCACTCCAGTGTGGGTGACAGAGTGAGACTCTGTCTCAAAATAAATAAATAAATAAAAATAAAACTTGTGCATCAAAAGGCACTATCAAGAAAGTGAGGCCAGGTGTGGTGGCTCACGCCTGTAATCCCAACATTTTGGGAGGCCAAGGCAGGCGAATCACTTGAGGTCAGGAGTTCGAGATCAGCCTGGCCAACACGGTGAAACCCCAACTTTATTAAAAATACAAAAAATTAGCTGAGAGTGGTGGTGGGTGCCTGTCTCAAAAAAAAAAAAAAAAAAAAAGGCCTGATCTTGAGTGCTCCCAGGGACACACCCCTCTGGTGCTTGCTGGTGCTGCCGATGCCAGAGTGAGGTCAGCCCACCCTCTAAAGGCACAGCCGGGACAGCTGCAGGCAGGCATGGGAGTGGGTTCTCCAGGTTGGGTCTGACTTTCCTCTTCTGAGTCACAAAATCTCACATCAGAAGGATGGGTGTTTGAATCCTGATTCCATCTATTTCCCAGTTGTGTGTTACTATATTAAGCTATATTTGGCCACGTGCGGTGGCTCACACCTGTAATCACAGCACTTTGGGAGGCCGAGGCAGGTGGATCACTTGAGGTTGGTAGTTGGAGACTAGCCTGGCCAACATGATGAAACCCCTTCTCTACTAAAAATACAAAAATTAGCCAGATGTGGCGGGCACCTGCAATCCCAGCTACTTGGGAGGCTGAGGCAGGAGAATCACTTGAACCTGGAAGGTGGAGGTTGCAGTGAGCCCAGATCATGCCATTGCACCCCAGCCTAGGCAACAGTGTGAGACACTGTCTCAAAATAAAAGCCATATAGCTATATTTAAAAAACAAAGTCCTGGCCGGGCGCGGTGGCTCAAGCCTGTAATCCCAGCACTTTGGGAGGCCGAGACGGGCGGATCACGAGGTCAGGAGATCGAGACCATCCTGGCCGACACGGTGAAACCCCGTCTCTACTAAAAAATACAGAAAACTAGCCGGGCGAGGTGGCGGGCGCCTGTAGTCCCAGCTACT
>NC_037679.1:79428442-79515258 GCF_003255815.1 Theropithecus gelada | reverse complement strand
TTTTTTTCTGAGACGGAGTGTCTTGCTCTGTCGCCCAGAGCTGGAGTATAATGGCTTGATCTTGGCTCACCACAACCTCCGCCTCCCGGGTTCAAGCAATTCTCCTGCCTCAGCCTCCTGAGTAGCTGGGATTACAGGCACGTGCCACCTCACTTGGCTAATTTTTGTACTTTTAGTAGAGCCAGGGTTTCACCATGTTGGCCAGGCTGGTCTCAAACTCCTGACCTCATGATCTGCCCGCCTCAGCCTCCCAAAGTGTTGGGATTACAGGCTTGAGCCACCGCGCCCAGCTGGTTATTATTTCTTAAGGCTTAAAGAGGACAGTGTATCTTCCCCACAATTTACCTATTTGTTCATTCAGCCAAGATGTAAAGAATGCCTACTATGTGCCAGCCATAATGGGGAACAAGAAGAAAGCAGTCCTTACTTCCTTTTTTTTTTTTAAGAGGTGAGAGTCTTGTTATGTTGCCTAGGTGTTTGCAACGGTACCTGGCTAACAGGCCTTTCTTTTGAGAAGCATATGACCTCGGGATACACAGACATTACAATATACACACACAAATACATATTGTGTGTATTTATGCAGTGGAGCAATTATAACTCACTGCAGCCTCTACCTTCTGGACTCAAGGGATCTTCCCACTTTAGCCTTCCAAGTGGCTGGGTTTGTGTAAAGGCATGAGCCACCATACTCTGCTAATGTTTTATTTTTAGTAGAGGTGGGGGTCTCAGTCTATTGCTCAGGCTGGTCTTGAACTCCTGGCCTCAAGTGGTCCACCTGTCTTGGGCTCCCATCTAGCTAGGATTACAGGGACATGAACACCACTCTCAGCTAACTTTACCCTCTCCATTTCTGATGAATGAGTTTTTTTATTTTTGTTTTTGTTTTGTTTTGTTTTGTTTTGTTTAGATGGTGTCTCACTCTGTCACCCAGGCTGGAGTGCAGAGGTGCAATCTCGGCTCACTGCAACCTCTGCCTCCCAATTTCAAGTGATTCTCATGCCTCAACCTCCTGAGCAGCTGAGCAGCCAGGATTACGGGCGTGTGCCACCATGCCCAGTAATTTCTGTATTTCCAGTAGAGATGTGGTTTCACCATGTTGGTCAGGCTGGTCTCGAACCCCTGACCTCGGGTGATCCACCCACCTCAGCCTCCCGAAGTGCTGAGATTGCAGGCGTGAGCCACCTAGGCTGGCCAAATGAGTTCTTTTTTAATTTAATTTTCTTTCTGCCCCTGAAACCCCCCTGAATGAGTTCAATTCTGCATTAGTCAACCAATAATTTAATGTTGACCCAACACCATGGTGGACACTAGAGGCAACAGTTGGGCCGGTGGCAAATACACAGTTCAGCCAACACAGGTACCCACTGGCTCTCCTTTGAGGAGTGCCCACTCCTCCATTTCTGCTTTTCTGAGCCAGCTCAGATGCCAGCCTTCCCTTTCCTCTCCAACCCACTGTGCTCCCTCCCTCCCTTGAGCTTCCAAAGCTCTCTTAAGGCTCTCGTACTTTGCTTTATATAATTTGTCCCTTTACTGGAGCGTAAATGCCTCAAGAACCGACAGCAAGCCTTATTCAGGTGTGGATGCCTCCAGAGTACCTGACACGGTGGAAAAGGCACATTTGATTCATTCACTGGGAAGAGAAGATGCAAAGATGCAGCCGCTGAGTACTAGCTGTGTGACCTTGGGCAAAATAATTATTTCTTTGGATCTCTAAGTTTATCCGTAAAGCAAGAAGGAGGCATCAGAGGCTCTCCAAGGCAGCCTTTCTCAACCTTTATAAAATTGGGACACTCCTGATGAATGGCATTCCCACGTGACTCATGCTTCCATGGTGTTCAGATAAGATAGTCTGAATTCTACATAAACCCAGCTCTTCCTCTCTCCCTCCGGAGAGCTTGTCCAAAGGCCAGGGAGCAAGAGTGACGGTATTTATAGACATAACCTTGACTCCACTTTTCCTCATTTGTTTATTTCTTTTTCTTCTTCATTTATTTATTTAAAGCAAAGAAAGCATTCTCAAGCTTCAGTAGAGGTAGTGGTTAAAAATACCAGGCCAGAAACCAGAGACACCTGACTTTGAATCCCCTCTTTGCCATTTCTGAGTGCAGTATCCTTGGGTAAGTTTACTGAGCCTCAGTTTCCCCATCGACAACATGGGAGGATCATCATAGAACTAACTTCAGAAGGCTGTAGAGGGGATTAAATGTGATCAGACAGGAAAGCTCTTAGCACCATGCTGAGTGGATGGTAAGGGCTCAGTAAAGTTGTCAATATTGGCCAGGTGCAGTGGCTCACGCTTGTAATTCCAGCACGTTGGGAGGCTGAGGCAGGCAGAGCACGAGGTCAGGAGATCCAGACCATCCTGGCTAACTCAGTGAAACCCCGTCTCTACTAAAAAATACAAAAAAACTAGCCGGGCGTGGTGGCGGGCGCCTCTAGTCCCAGCTGCTTGGGAGGCTGAGGCAGGAGAATGGTGTGAACCTGGGAGGTGGAGTTTGCAGTGAGCCAAGATTGCGCCACTGCACTCCAGCCTGGGCGACAGAGTGAGACTTCATCTCAAAAGAAATTAATTAATTAATTAATTAATTAAATTTAATTTATTTAAGCAAAGAAAGCATTCTCGAGCTTCAGTAGAGGTAGTGGTTAAAAGTACCAGGCCAGAAACCAGAGACACCTGACTTTGAATCCCCTCTTTGCCATTTCTGAGTGCAGTATCCTTGGGTAAGTTTACTGAGCCTCAGTTTCCCCATCGACAACATGGGAGGATCATCACAAAACTAACTTCAGAAGGCTGTAGAGGGGATTAAATGTGATCAGACAGGAAAGCTCTTAGCACCATGCTGAGTGGATGGTAAGGGCTCAGTAAAGTTGTCAATATCTACTTTGTTGTTATTACTTACATGTTACATGTGACACACTAAAAAATTGGGATATGATGCTAAAGACCAAAAAGTAAACTTTTTTTTTTCTGAAGTGGTGTCTCGCTCTGTCACCCAGGCTGGAGTGTAGAGGCACGATCTCAACTCACTGCAAGCTCCGCCTCCCGGGTTCACGCCATTCTCCTGCCTCAGCCTCCTGAGTAGCTGGGACTACAGGCACCCGCCACCACACCCGGCTAATTTTCTTGTATTTTTAGTGGAGATGGGGTTTCACTGGGTTAGCCAGGATGGTCTCGATCTCCTGACCTTGTGATCCGCCCGTCTCGGCCTCCCAAAGTGCTGGGATTACAGGCCTGAGCCACTGCGCCCGGCCAGATATAGCTCAATCCTTCTTTACCTTTGTTACTCTATCTCCACTCGCTCATCCTATTCCTCTTTTAATTTTTTCTGTTTTGTCTTTTTTTCTTTTTTTTTAATAAAGTGTCACTCTAACTTCTTTTTTTCTTTTTTGACAGGGTCTTGTTCTGTCACCCAGGCTGGAATGCAGTGGCACAATCATGGTTCACCGTTTGCTCAAACTCCCAGGCTGAAGAGATCCTCCTGCCTTAGCCTCTCAAGTAGCTGGGACTACAGGCTCATACTACCACATCTGGCTAATTTTCTTATATTTTTGTAGAGATGGGGTTTTGTTATGTTGCCCAGGCTCGTCTTGAACTCCTGGCCTCAAGTGATCCTCCCACCTTGGCCTCACAAAGTGCTGGGATTAGAGGTGTCAGCCTCTAATCTATGCTCGGCTTGGATGAATTTCAAAAACTGTATGTTGAGGCCGGGCACAGTGGTTCATGCCTATAATCCTAGCACTTTGGGAGGTGGTGGAGGGCAGATCACTTGAGCCCAGGAGTTCGAGACCAGCCTGGGCAGCATGGCAAAACCCCATCTCTACGAAAAATACAAAAATTAGCCAGGTGTGGCGGTGCATGCCTGTAGTCCCAGCTATGCGGGAGGCTGAGGCAGGAGGATCGCTTGAACTCGCTTGAGGTCAAGGCTGCAGTGAGCCAAGATCATGCCACTGCACTCCAGCCTGTATGATAAAGTGACACCTTGTCTCAAAACAACAACAACAACAAACTGTATGAGCAAAAGAAGCCAGATGCAAAAAAATACATACAAAAATTCCACTTATATGAAATTATGGAACAGGCAAAACTAATCTATCAGAAGACAGGTCATAATCGCGTTTATCTTTGGCAAGAGGGAAGCAGATATTGACTTGGAAGCGGGAGACAACTTTCTGGAGGAAGGAAAGGTTCAATATCAGTACTGCCCAATAGAAATAAAATGCCAGCTACACTCATGCCTGTAATCCCAGCACTTTGGGAGTCCAAGGCAGGCGGATCACGAGGTCAGGAGATTGAGACCATCCTGACTAACATTGTGAAACCCCGTATCTACCAAAAATGCAAAAAATTGGCCGGGCGTGGTGGTGGGTGCCTGTGGTCCCAGCTACTCGGGAGGCTGAGGCAGGAGAATGGCGTGAACCTGAGAGGCAGAGCTTGCAGTGAGCCAGGATCACGCCACTGCCTCCAGCCTGGGCAACAGAGCGAGACTCCATCTCAAAAAAAAAAAAAAAAAAAAAAAAATGCCAGCTACACCTGTAAACCATATATGTAATTTAAAATTTTCTAGTAACCACATTAAAAAGACATAAAGGCCAGGCGCAGTGGCTCACTCCTGTAATCCCAGCAGTTTGGGAGGCTGAGGCGGGTGGATCACCTGAGGTCAGGAGTTGGAGACCAGCCTGGCCAACATGGTGAAACCCCATCTCTACTAAAAATACAAAAATTAGCTGGGCCTGGTGGCTGGTGCTTGTAATCCCAGCTACTCAGGAGGCTGAGGCAGGAGAATCGTTTGAACCCAGGAGGTGGAGGTTGCAATGAGCCAAGATCGCGCCACTGCACTCCAGCCTGGGTGAAAGAGTGAGACTCCGTCTCAAAAAAATAAACAAAACTAACTAAATAAATAAAAATAAAAAGACATAAAATGAAACAGGTGAAATGTATTTTAATAAAATACTCAAAAATTTCGTTTCCACATGTAATCAATGTAAAATTATTATCACTGTATTTTACATTCATTTTCTGCATTCTTTGATATCCAATGTATATTTTGCACTTACAGCACTGGTCAGTTTGGGTCAGCTGCATCTCAAGTGCTCAGTAGACACACGTGGTGAGTGGGCACTTTTATGGATCTGTATCTTAATCTGGGTTGTAGCTATTTATAAAAATTTATATATAAAACTTGGGAGGCACTCCCGCCTGGGTGACAGAGTAAGACTTTGTTTCAAAAGAAGGAAGGAAGGAAGGAAGGAAGGAAAGAAAGAGAGAAAGAGAGAAAGAGAGAAAAGAAAGAAAGAAAGAAAGAAAGAAAGAAAGAAAGAAAGAAAGAAAGAAAGAAAGATTGATTCATTTGTATTGTTATATGTATCTGTCATTTGTTCTTTTTTTTTTTTTTTTTTTTGAGATGGAGTTTTGTTCTGTTGCCCAGGCTGGAGTGCAGTGGCACGATCTCAGCTTACTCCAATCTCTGTTTCCTGGGTTCAGGCAATTCTCCTGCCTCAGCCTCCCCAGCAGCTGGGACCACAGGCTTACACCACCACGCCCAGCTAAGTTTTGTATTTTTAGTAGAGATGGTTTCACCATGTTGGCCAGGCTAGTCTTGAACTCCTGGTCTCAAGCAATCTGACTGCCTCAGCCTCCCAAAGTGCTGGGATTACAGGCGTGAGCCACCAAGCATGGCCTTTTTTTGTTTTGTTTTGTTTTTTTGAGATGTAGTCTCTGTCACCCAGGCTGGAATGCAGTGGCGTGATCTTGGTGTGATCTTGGCACACCGCAACCTCCACCTCCCGGGTTCAAGTGATTCTCCTGTCTCAGCCTCCCAAGCAGCTGGGATTACAGGCCTGTGCCGCCACACCCAGCTAATTTTTGTTTTTTGTTTTTTTTTTTTTTTTTTTGAGACGGAGTCTCGCTCTGTTGCCCAGGCTGGAGTGCAGTGGCCGGATCTCAGCTCACTGCAAGCTCCGCCTCCTGGGTTTATGCCATTCTCCCGCCTCAGCCTCCCGTGTAGCTGGGACTACAGGCGCCCGCCACCTCGCCCGGCTAGATTTTTGTATTTTTTTAGTAGAGACGGGGTTTCACCGTGTTAGTCAGGATGGTCTTGATCTCCTGACCTCATGATCCGCCCGTCTGGGCCTCCCAAAGTGCTGGGATTACAGGCTTGAGCCACCGCGCCCGGCCTGCATTTTTAATAGAGATGGGGTTTCACCATGTTGGCGAGGCTGGTCCTGAATTCCTGGCCTCAAGTGATCCACCCGCCTTGGCCTCCCAAAGTGTTGGGCGCCCAGCCCTTTTCATTTTACATAGTATTCCATTGTATGAATATATCATAGTTTATCCATTCTCCTGTAGATAGACATTTGGATTACTTCTAATTTCTGGTTATTATGAATAATGCTGCTATCAGTGTTCTTGAACAGTCTTTAAATAGACTCATTTAAATTATTTTTACTGTTTTCTGGTTGTTAAGATAAATCTATACTCACAGAAAAATTCATACTCATACTAACACACGCCTCCCCACCACGTTAAACAGTTTTTACTGTTTTCTGGTTAAGATAAATCTATACTCACAGAAAAAATTCATACTCATACTAACACACACTGCCTCCCCACCACGTTAGTGGTTTGAGGCAAATGGCTTATGGTTTGCTATAAACTCTTTTCCTCCACATATAGAATCACGTATTATCATTATTAATAAAATTGTCACTTTGACGGTTCTTCCCTTGGTTGCCTTACTCCTGGGGATGCTGCATAGCTCTTAATCCTTGCCCTTCTTGTTCTAAAGTCTCTAGAAGACCAAAACTGGAAAAGATGTAGTGATTATCTAGTCCAGAGAAGGCAACTCTATAGCACACCTTCTACTGTTCTGTGACTACCTGCACCAAGGCAGACATCACTAATCAATCACCGATTTCTATCCTTGCCCAGCCCTAGCCACTACCAGTCATTTTGGAGGTAATTTGGGAGGCCAAGTAGAAAAACTGAAACCAATTTTCCATCTCTGGAATAATATGCCACTTTCCATTTTGCACATGAATAAACTAGTGCTCAGAGAGGGGAAGAGCCTGCTTCAAGGTCGGAGGTGGAGCCCCAGGCTCCTAGCTCCCTAATACTTTTTCCATTAAGTTCACAAACTCCAAAAACTATTTCCCTGGTCCCTGAAAACCTGGGCTCTAGAGAGGGCGCTTTGTTCTCCAGACGGGGCTCAGAGATGAGAACCTCTCCTATAGCCAGCCCCTCACCTTTAGGTCTGGCCTAAGTGTAAGAGAAGCCCCTACCTGCAGCCTGGTACCCCTTCCCCACAGTCAGCACCGACAGACCTGCGCTTTCACTTCTCCAGGTCCACAGTTTCAGTTTCCCAAAATAAACATTAAAAAAAATAAAACATAAAGGAGGCATCCTCTTAACATCTTTGTCTTTGGCCCCTGAATTGTAGAATGATTAGTTGAACAGATTAAATCACAGAGTTAATTACAGCAGAGAGGTGACTTCAGATGCTGAAACCATAAAACTCTGAAGCATCCCCCCTTTCACTGACACATCAAACCAGCCCTGGCTGTCATTGGAAGCGACAGTGAGAAAGTGAGAAAGTGGGAGAGTCAGCAGGTCTGGACAGACTGTGGGTGTTCTCAGCTGGGCAAGCAGAATAGTTTATTTAATTCCCTCTCTGCCAGGGCAGCGGGGGAATGTCGGGGGGTGGGGAATGGAGCCATCGTGTAGCATAATGTTTGGGTCAGGTAGAGCTGGACTTTTAGACTGGTCAGCTGCATGACCTTGGGCATGTCACTTCAGATGTTTGAGTCTCAGCTTCGTCATCTGTTAAGGCAAGCACATTAATAGAACCTACTACATTTAATTATTGCAGTGATTCAAATGACCTGGTTAAAAAGATGTATATCACCCAGGCGTGGTGGTGCACGCATGTAATCCCAGCACTTTGGGAGGCTGAGGCAGGAATATCGCTTGAGCTCAGGAGTTAAAGACCAGCCTAGGCAAAAAAGATGTATGATAAACTATTGTGAGTGTCTCCAGATTGTCACATCTGTGAAAGTAGGAATCACTGTCTGTCTCATTCACCATCTCATCCTCCAGCCCTAGCACAGTGATGGCTTCTAGGCAAGTACAACTAGTGAGGCTGGGTGTGGTGGCTCATGCCTGTAATCCCAGCACTTGGGGAGGCTGAGGCGGGCAGATCACTTGAACTCAGAAATTCGAGACCAGCCTGGGCAACATAGCAAAACCCTGTCTCTACAAAAAATACAAAAACTAGCTGAGTGTGGTGGCTTGAGCCTGTAGTCCCAGCTACTTGGGGGACTGAGGTGGGAGGATCCTTTGAGCCCAGGAGGTGGAGGTTGCAGCGAGCCAAGATCATGCCACTGCACTCCAGCCTGAGTGAGAGTGAGACCCTGTCTCAAAAACAAACAAACAAAACCCAACTACTGAGTACTTAGTGTAAGGCATGGTACTGAGGATAAGGGGTGGTGGAGCAGAATGCAAAGAGGTTTAAGAGACTTTCCCTTAGAGAGCTCCCATTCCAGCATAACAGACATTCCAGAACCATCTGTAATAATAGGTGCACTGTGTGTGCACTAAATAGGTGGATAATATAAAGTTATGTTCATGGTGTTCATGATGAAGTTCATGATGGGAATTCTGGTATCAGACCTGAATTCAAATCTCAGCCCCCTCACTTACCACCCATCTTATCTTTATTAGTAAGTTGACCTCTCAATGCTTTCGTTTCCTGATCCATAAAATAGGCACCTACCTCAGAGAGCTGTTGCAAGGATTAAGTTTCCCAATGCAAAGTGCCTGAGACACAATAATTGCTCAATACATCTTAGTTATTACTTTAGCATTTAGTACACATGATCCCTGACTTACAAGATTTTGACTTTGTGTTAAGTTTTTCCAGGTATGAAATGCTATATATATATACATATATATATATATATATTTTTTTTTTTTTTTTTTTTTGAGACAGGATTTGACTCTGTTGCCCAGACTGGAATACAGTGGCACAATCATGGTTCACTGCAGCTTCAACCTTCTAGGCTCACCTCATGCCTCAGCCACCAGGGTAGCTGGGACTACACAGGGTGTGCCACCACACCTGGCTTTTTGTGTTGTTGTTGTTGTTGTTGGAGACAGTCTTACTTCCTTCACCCAGGCTGGAATGCAGTGGTATGATCATGGCTCACTGCAGCCTTGACTTCCTGAGCTCAAGCCATCCTCCCACCTCAGCCTCCTGAGGAGCTGGGACTATAAGCACGTGCCACCGCTCCTGGCTAATGTTTTGTATTTTTAGTAGAGATGGGATTTCACCATGTTGCTCAGGCTGGTCTCAAACTCCTAGACTCAAGCAATCCTCCTACCTCAGCCTCCCAAAGTTCTGGGATTACAGGTGTGAGCCACTGAGCCTGCCCTGAAAATATTTTTGGCTTATGATGGTTTTATTGGGATGTAGCTTCACTGTAAATAGAGGAGTATCTGTATGTGACTTCGGACAAATTACTTAACTTCTCTAAGGCTTGTTTTCTTGGTTAGAAAAATAAAAATATAGTAGTTTCTACCTTGTAGAATTGCTGGGAGAATGAAATGGGAAAATCCCTGCAAAGTGTAAAATGCTTAGTACCATGTCTAGGATGTGGAAAGTGTTTAATAATTTCTAGATAATAATAATAATAATAAAAGTGAAAGCAAAATGTTAAGGGAGAAAAGAGGGGCAATTCATTTCCATGGACAGGCAATGAAATCAGGGAAAGGTTCAAACTAGGTAAATTTTTTTTTTTTTTTTTTTGGTAACAGCTTTATAGAGATATAATTCACATGCCTTCCAATTTACCCACTTAAAGTATATAATTCAACATTTAAAATATATTCACAGAATTGTGTAACCATCACTATAACCAATTTTAGAACATTTTTATCACTCCCGAAAGAAACCTGGATGCATTGGCAGTCACTCCCCACTTCCCCATGTCTTCCCTCACACTCCAAGCTCTAGGCAGACACTGTTTACTTCCTGTTTCTGTGGATTTGCCTATTGTGGACATCTCACGTACATGGAATCATGAAATATGTGGCCTTTTGTTTCTGGCTCCTTTCACTTAGTAAAATGTCTTCAAGGTTCATGTGTGTTGTGAAATGTACCAGTAACACATTCCTTTTTATGGCCAAATAATATTCCATTGTATAGAGTTGATGGACAGCTCTATCCTTACCTTCCCATCGTGCTGCCTTTTGTTCTTTTGTTTTGAGATGGAGTCTCACTCTGTTGCCCAGGCGAGAGTGCAGTGGCAAGATCGCGGCTCGCTGCAGCCTCTGCCTCCTGGGTTCAAGCGATTCTCCCACCTCAGCCTCCCCAGTAGCTAGGATCACAGGCATGTGCCACCACGCCTTGTCAATTTTTGTATTTTTGGTAGAGACGGGGTTTTGCCATTTTGTCCAGGCTGGTCTCAAACTCCTAACCTCAAGTTATCTGTCCACCTCAGCCTCCCAAAGTGCTGGGATTACAAGCGTGAGTCAGCACACCCGGCACCCCCACAGTACTTTTGATGGACTACCTTTACTTTCCCATAGTGCTTTAGAGTGTCTAAGGTGCTTTCAAATACATGATCTCACTTAAGTCTTGCAGCAACTCTGAAAGTAAATGGAAGCTCAGAAGGCTAAGTGGTATATCTCTGGAACCACCCAACCAGAAATGGTGGTAGTCCCAAGACCAGCATATGGATCTTTGGACTCTCAGTCAAGTGCTCTCATTACTCCAGCTGATAGCCTTCTGGTTAAGTCCAGAAATTTGAGAGAAGGAAAACAAACAAACAAACAAACAAAAAAACCCAGAAAAAGCAGGACGAAAAAGTGAGGGACTGAAGACCTATGTCCACGCAAAAACCTGAGCTTTATTCATAATTGCCAAATCTTAAAAGCAACCAAGATGTCTTTCAGGAGGTGAAGGGATGCATAAACTGGGGTACATCTAGAGCACAGACTATTATTCAGCACTAAAAACAGATGAGCTATCAAGCTATGGAAAGACATAGAGGGGGCAGGCAAGGTGGCTCACACCTGTAATCCCAGCACTTTGAGAGGCTGACGCAGGTGGATCACTTGAAGCTAGGAGTTCCAGATCAGCCTGAGCAACATGGTGCAACCCTGTCTCCACAAAAAATACAAAAATTAGCCAGGGGTGGTGGTGTGTGCCTGTAGTCCCAACTATTCTGTAGTCCCAGCTGTTTGGGCGGCTGAGGTGGGAGGATCGCTTGAGCCTGAGAAGTTGAGGCTGCAGTGAGCCTGATCATGCCACTGCATTCCAGCCTGGGCAACAGGGTGAAACCTTGTCTCAAACAAACAAAACAAACCCCAAGAAACAAAAAAATGAAACCCACACACAAAAAAAGCCACCATGGAGGAATCTTAACTGTGTGTTACTAAGTGAAAGAAGCCAATCTGAAATGGCGGCATACCATGTGATTCCAACTATATGACATTCTTTTTTTTTTTTTTTTGAGATGGAGTCTCGCTCTGTCCCAGGCTGCAGTGCGGTGGTGCGATCTTGGCTCACTGCAAGCTCCGCCTCCCAGGTTCACGCCATTCTTCTGCCTCAGCCTTCCCAGTAGCTGGGACCACAGGTGCCCGCCACCACACCCGGCTAATTTTTTGTATTTTTAGTAGAGACAGGGTTTCACCATGTTAGCCAGGATGGTCTCAATCTCCTGACCTCGTGATCCGCCCGCCTCGGCCTCCCAAAGTACTGGGATTATGGGCGTGAGCCACTGCGCCCGGCCTATATGACATTCTTGAAAAGAGAAAACTATGGATCAAGATCAGAGGTTGTCAGGGGTTGGGGGAGAGAAGAACAAATAGGTGGAGCACAGAGAATGTTTAAGACAGTGAAACTACTCTGTATGACGGTATAATAGGAGATACATGTCCTTATGCATTTGCCCAAACCCATAGAATGTACAAAACCAAGAGTGAACTCTAAACTATGGACTCTGGGTGATAACAATGTGTCAGTATAGGTTCACCAGTTGTAACAAATGTACCACTCTGGTGGGGGATGTTGACAGTGGGAAAGGTTAGACACATGTGGGGGCAGTGGGTATGGGGAAATCTCTGTACCTTCTCATCAATAAAAATAAAATCTACTTTTTAGACTGGGCATAGTGGCTTACATTGTAATCCCAGCACTTTGGGCGGCCGTGGTGGCGGAGGATTGCTTGAGTCTGGGAGCTTGAGACCAGCCTGGGCAATATAATGAGACTGTGTTCTGCAAAACAGAACAAAACAAAAATTCGCTGGGCATGGTGGCGTGCATGTGTGGTCCCAGCTACTTGGGAGGCTGCGATGGGAAGACTGCTTGAGCCCAGGAGGTTGAAGCTATGATGAACCCTCATTGTGCCACCACACTCCAGCCTGGGCAACAGAGTGAGACCCTGTCTAAAAAAAGAAAGAAGGCCAGGCGCTGTGACTCACACCTGTAATCCCAGCACTTTGGGAGGCCGAGGCGGGCGGATCATGAGGTCAGGAGATCAAGACCATCCTGGCTAATATAGTGAAACCCCGTCTCTACGAAAAATACAAAAAAAATTAGCCGGGAGTGGTGGCGGGCACGTGTAGTCCTAGCTACTCAAGAGGCTGAGGCAGGAGAATGGCGTGAACCTGGGAGGTGGAGCTTGCAGTGAGCTGAGATCATGCCACTGGACTCCAGCCCGGGCGACAGAGCAAGACTCTGTCTCAAAACAATAAATAAATAAATAAAGTATATTTTAAGTAGGGGAAGTTTGTAAAATGGACTGATTATAAATGCATGGCTCTTAATCGGCTTACAGTAAATTTTCCTTGTCTTGCATGGACAAGAAATGGGATGTTCCGGATAATTCAGAACTTTGCTTGGATATTGCATTTTCTTTTGTTCTTTTTTCTGAGATGGAGTCTCACTCTGTCACCCAGGCTGGAGTGCAGTGGTGCGATCTTGGCTCACTTTAACCTCCGTCTCCCAAGTTCAACCAATTCTCCTGCCTCAGTCTCCCGAGTAGCTGGGATGACAGGCGTGCACCACCATGCCAGGCTAATTTTTGTATTTTCTGTAGAGACGGGGTTTCACCATGTTGGCCAGATGGTCTCGAACTTCTGACCTTGTGATCCACCTACCTTGGCCTCCCAAAGTGCTGGGATTACAGGCAAGAGTCACCGCGCCCGGCCAATATTGCATTTTCAAAGAATGAGAACACTGAAATACTCTGCACACTAAAACCATATGGATTATAATTTAATCTTTAATTTTGTTGTTTTCATTCTCAAAGGCCCTTCAATAGATCTTAAAGCTGTGTTTCTCCAAGAGTGGCCATGGAAACCCCTCAGCTCTCAGCCTCCTCATCTGATAGAGGTGTTTGTTCAAAAACTGCCATTTTATGAGACCCCATCTACCCTGAGTCCACTTGACCTACAGTTTTAGAGTAGTGAAAGTCAAAACATGAAAGTTGATTATCATTGCGCTTAAGAGATGCAGACATTCTGCTTAAATGAGTTTTGTATCATAGAGTAGACTCCTTTACCTCATCTCCTTCAAGTCTTTGCCAAAACATCACCCTCCCCATGAGAATGTTGATTTAAAATTGCATCTCAGGTTCATGCCTGTAATCCCAATGCTTTCAAGGGCAGAGGTGGGCAGGTCACCTGAGGTCAGGCGTTCAAGACCAGCCTGGCCAACACGGTGAAACCCCATCTCTACTAAAAATACAAAAAATTAGTCAGCAGTGGTGGTGGATGCCTGTAATCCCAGTTACTGGGGAGGCTGAGGCAGGAGAATTGCTTGAATCCAAGAGGCAGAGATTGCAGTGAGCCGAGATCACGCCACTGCACTCCAGCCTGGGCGACAGAGCAAGACTCCATCTCAAAAAACAAAACAAAACAAAACAAAGAAACAAATATATATATATAAAATTGCATTTCACCTTCTTCCCCATGGTACCCACCCTCCCTATCACCCTTCCTTCTCTGTGGCACTTACAACATCTAACTGAACACACCATTTATTTATCTATTGTTTATTCATTCACTCATTCATTCATTTACTTATATGACTCATCTCTAGAATGCAAGCTTTACAAAGGCAGCTGCTGGGACTACAGCACCTAGGACAATGTCTAGTACATAGAAGATGTTCAGTAAATACGTGCCAAGTTGCATAATATCATTTACTCACTGTCTTTCCCAAGAGGATTTTTTTAAAACTATAAAGCAAATTCTTCTTTTATTCTCTGAGTGTTCTGTATATGTAGTACCAGAGAAAAAGAGCTGGAACCACATTCTCTAATCTCTTAATTCTGAAGTCTGGGGCAGTTGCTCTAAAGATCATTTTTCCTTAATACCACTGAGATCCTCAATTTACTATGAGGATCATGCGTTTACAACTGCATTGTCCTGTGAGGGCTACCGCTAGAAGGACTTGTGGCCCCTACTGTGAACAAAATGGACTGAAGCTGCGCGACTGAGATAAACCTGCACTGAAAGAGAACTTGTCTAAGTCTAACCCATGTTACCGTGATACGAACAAGCTACTGACCAAAAGAGATAGACCTTCTCGGAGATCCTGAATGAAGATGCTAATACATGGATCCTATCTCAAGCTACTTCTTACACAGCCTTGGCTGACTCTGAACAGATGCCCTTACCCATTTCCTTTTTTTTTTTTTTTTTTTGATCCAAAATGTGTTTATTGAGATGGTTTCCCACTCATCTTGATTCAGAGTGCTTTGAGTGCTGCTTCCTCCTGAAGGAACATCCTTCTGTAGCCTTCCTTTCCCTCCTGTAGGCTGGCAGAGAACAGTGGAGCAGGCAACACACAAAACTGCCGTTTGTGCATGGCTAAAGACCATGGTGATTTTATAGCATCCTGGGCATGTCACATCCATGAAGTAGGAATCAGGACTCTGCACCAGGCGTTCTTCTTGTGTTTTCTCTTCTTTTCTGGAGAGGGATGACGGAGATCTGTTTCGAGGGGCACGTTCTCGCTCTTGTGGGTAGGCTGCCGCTGCCGGAAAGGACCCATTTCCTATCCTTCAAGCTCATCTGGCCAGCAGCACCAGCACACAAACCAAAGTCCAGAACACTGGAGATGCCTACTCCCTGCACCTCTCCAATGACCCTTTTTAGCTTCAGACCTAAGAAGAGTCAGCTCCCTAATACTGCAGAGGCTACCTGCTCACCCTCATCTGTGTCTCTCCTACGACACAAACTGGAATGTTTTTGTGTTGAAATGGTAAGAAATGCCTTGTGTGGGTTGCCCCCCAGTCCCCAGTCCAGGGGATGCTGAGAAACTGTGGGGCAGAGTAGGGGACACAAACAGGAAAAAGCAAGTTTGTTTCTAGTGTTATGCTCACAGGGTGGCAGGATATACCTGCTGAGCGTTCCCAGAAGGTCCCCAAGGAAACCATTACTGTAAGTCTCTCATTTTCTTCTCTGCATGGTGGCTGGGGTTGGGGGAGGGAAGGAGGGCTAACAAGAGGGGGATGGGCACCCTTCCAGGGGTCAGACTTATGATGCCCAGGAATAAAAGGTGTTGAATTCAGGATGGATGTGAAGGTGAACAGAAAAGGGTTTGTCAACAAGGGTTGTCACTGGATTACACGGGATGGATTACACGGGATGGGGGAAGGAGTAGAAGGTGAGTTGGGAGGGAGGGGCTTCTGTGGCACTGAGACCCCCAGCAGGAATGGGGAGAAGGGATGTTGGCCGCCTAAGCTTCCTGCTTTGACCCTTTCTTGGCTGGTTTCAGTCAGGGAAGTGAGGGGTTCTAAGGCTTGAATATGGAAAGGTGGGGATATGGAGAGGTGGGGATATGGAGAGGTGGGGATAAGGAGAGGTGGGGATAAGGAGAGGTGGGGATAAGGAGAGTGGTCCCGCAGCTCCCCTGGCAATCCAGAATACTTTCTCAGGGTTGTTCCCAGGCTGGAGGGAGGGAATTTTAGGGGTACCGTGAGGTGACTCCCAGGAGCCTTGGGTGCAAGTACTGGGGGATCCCAGAGACCCAGAAGATGGGGGTAGAAAGGAAGGTGTTTGCCTTCATGGGGAGTAGCCTCAAAATAAGAGGGATTGAGGGAAGCCATTCCAAATGCAGTGGGTAGGTAGTTTAGGCTCTTCCAATCGGATGGGTGGAGCTTAGACCTCTGCAAAAGAAGGGGGTCATTCGGAGGGGACGGTGCACAGATAAGGCGTTGGGCTCCTAAACTGGAAACGGGAGGCTCTAAGAGGCACTGCCTTTTCCTCCAGCCTCAGTGTGGTGGGGGTGGTGAGCTTCTGAAACCGGGTTTCCCGAATCAGGACAGAAGTCTGGAGCTCACAAAAACCGGCCAGGGAGGGAGAGAACCAGGGGAGACTCCTCACATCGGGGGGTGGGGGTGACGGCAAACTGGGAACCCGGGCTTGGGGCGGGGAATTTTCTCAACAGACTATAGGGTCCACTAATGGGGACAGCAGGGATTTGGGGAAGCTAAGGGGGACTCGCACTTTGGGCACCAAGGGCTGAGGACAGATTGGGGAAGCGGATACGGTTTCTACTGGGGTGCTGATGGAGGTTCCCCACGCGGGACGCGAGGCACTGAGAAGGTCCCCAAACTGAATATGGGATCGTGAGAGCGGAGACAGGACTCTAAATTAGAGCCCTGGGGTGGGGGCGGGGGGCTCTGAATTAGGCTGGGAGGAAACTGGGGGCTCTGAGGGTGGCTTCTCGCTCCGACTGGGGAAATGGAGCGTGTGGGGACTGGGGGGCACTGGGGCTATCTCCCGCCCGACCCGAGGAGATTGGGGTTCTCTCAATTCTGGACAGCAGGGACCTGAGAGGGAAGACCGGGGAGGGTTCTCGATCCGGAACCGAGCTACCTTGAAGGCACCGGGAAGCGCTTCATTCCGGGAGGGCGTTCCCGCGGCCAGGCCCCCGCGCCGGGGTGGGTGGGGGGGTGCGGCCGCGCCCTGGTCCCGGCCCGCACCGGGATTCGGGGTCTCGCTCGGCCCCGGGGACCCGGGAGCCCCGCGGGAGGGGGTCCCGGCGCCGCCGCCTCCGCGGGCGCCCGGGCGCGCGGGCGAGCGCGGGGCTTTATGCGCGCAGGGCGGCGGGGGGAGGAGCCGGCAGGTCGGCCCCCGGCGGGCCCTCCCCTCGGCCGTCCCCGCCCGCCCGCCCGAGCGGGGTCGGGGGAGGGGGCAGCATGGCCTGTCCGTCCGGCCCCCTTCGCCGCGCTCCTCATCTGCCCCGCGCCGAGCGCCGCCGCCGCCGCCGCCGCCGCCGCTCCGCTGCCCGCGCCGCCCGCGGCTCCCGATGGAGACTGACGCGCCCCAGCCCGGCCTCGCCTCCCCGGACTCGCCGCACGACCCCTGGTACGGCCCGGCCCGGCCTGCCTGGCCCGCGCCCGCCCCGGCCCCGCCAACATGGCCGATCCGGGTCGGGCCGGGCCTCCCCGGGGCCCGGGCCCGCGCCCCCTGCGCCCTGGCGCCCGGCGCTCACGCGGGCCCTTTGTGTCTCTCCTCCTCCCGCAGCAAGATGTTCATCGGGGGACTCAGTTGGCAGACTACGCAGGGTGAGCGAGCCTAGGAGCGCCCGCCGGTCCGGCAGGGCACCCCGGACCCCCCGGCGCCCCGGACCCGGACACCCCAGCCCAGCCCTGCGCCCTACTGACCCCGGGCGCCCTCGCGCCCTCTTTCGCGCCCCGCCCGGAGACCCCGAGAGCGACGGGCGATCCGCGAGCGCACCCGGCCCAGCGGGTGGAGGGGAGCAGATGAGGGGTTCAGGGGGTATCGGGGGGTGGGCTGGGCCCCCGGGACCCGCCGGCGGCAGCGCCAACTCCGCTCGCACCTGCGGCTCAAACTTTTGTGAGGCTGCTCCCGGAGCGGCGGGAACCCGGCCGGAGCCGTCCCCCCTCCAGCCCAGCTCGGCCCTCGGCTTCCCGGGGCCCCGGTGGGCGCCAGGAGGCTCAGCGGGAACGGGGCGAGGGCGGTGGGGGGCGGCGGCAGTGGAGAGCGCGCGGGCAGCTTGGCGCGGGGGCGGCCGGGCCGCTCCGGGGTCACCGGGGGCAAAGGACGGGGGAGGGGGGAAGGGCGCGGGGCCCGGGCTGGTCCGAAGGCGGGTGTGTGGTTACAGAAGGGCTGCGCGAATACTTCGGCCAGTTCGGGGAGGTGAAGGAGTGTCTGGTGATGCGGGACCCCCTGACCAAGAGATCCAGGTGAGCCCCTCACCCCCTCCTCCTGCTCCCGGCTCGCCCCCCTCCACCCGCCACTCACTGCCTTGTAACCATCTGCCTCTCCCTCACTACGGCGCGCAGGGGTTTCGGCTTCGTCACTTTCATGGACCAGGCGGGGGTGGATAAAGTGCTGGCGCAATCGCGGCACGAGCTCGACTCCAAAACAGTGAGTGGCCCTCGGGGCTTCGGGGGTCCTTTGGGAGAGGGAGGCTGCCGGAGGAGAGGGTCAGGACTCTCCCCAGGGGACAGCTGGACGGGGTCCGTGAGGAAGGAGGGAGTTTTTCTGAGTAAGAGGGCTGCCATGCTCTGAAACTTTGTCACTAGAGTTGGGGGGGGAGAGGGAGGAGAAAAATCCCCGGCTTGCCATGAGATGCTACATCCCCCCTCCCCTAGTCCTGGTGAGGGGAGAGGCAGCCGCCACCCTCTCCCTAGAAGTACTAATCATGATGCCTCAGAGCAGAGATTGGGGTGGGGCTAGGTCCCTCCCCCAGCCCAAATTGGGTGAGTCAGGGTAGCAGTGACCCACCCGGTGGCTTCTGTGAACTCTAACTAGTATTTGGCTCAGCGACACCCCCTCTTCATCCAGACCAATGGCAAAGCATCCCTTGAAGCCCCCTCCCTTCCTCCTTCCCTCCTCCCCCGACTTTTGGTCAATGAGCTCCTTGCTTTGTGTGGAAGACAGGGACCTGCTTTGCCCACGGAGGGGATTTATGAGAAGGGCTCTAGCTTGCCTGGAAACGACCCTTTGGAAAACTAGATCATAGGAGAAGCTGCTTGGTTGGCATTCAGACTCCTGGAACATTTTGCTGTTGTCCCACAGCTCCTTCGTGCCTTAGACCCTGCAGGGGGCGCTGGCTCCAGGGCAGATGGAAAAGGAGGAAAGTCAGAGGAGGGGGTTACCCCATCTGATGGGGGTGTCTGTCTGCCGGGGTCAGGGATAGTGTGGATCTCTTCTCTCCATGCTCCCTGGCTGTCCCCCAGTCCTGGGCCTCTCTGCTTGGGTGCTTGGGTCAGTCCCTGGCTCCTGTTTACCTGCAACAATAGCTGCTTGTGCCCAAGAATTTGTCAAATTACCGCCTGTCCCCAGCTCCTGTTATCTCTGCCCAGTGGCTCCCGCTCCTGCTCGCAGTAATGAGCAAATGAGGCCAGGCCTCAACTTTGCCGGCTCTGAAAGGATCTTCTTGGCGCAGCCTGAGTGACCCAAGCCTGGAAATGGAGAGACAGTGGCCTATTGTTTTTGGTGATTATCTGCCATCAAGCTGCCTGTTCTGCTACCATCCCCTGTCCTCAGAATGCACTGATGGCTTCTGCAGTGCTGAGGAAGCTGAGATTTAGGGGCTGGGGGATGGAGGAGTGGAAGATTGATAAAGGGGAAGAGAATGAGGGAGGAAGGAGGGTGAGATGACTATCCTTAGGAGATGGGGCCGAAAAGAGCCAGGGCTTTGTCTGTGTTTGGCGTCCTCCAGCCTGGGAAAGGGGGTGGGAGGGAGGTTTACTGTGGGGAGTCTATTTTGAGTTCTGACTTTCACCTTTTATTTACTTGTTGGGTTTTATTTATGTTGCCAGCTGTGAGTCACAGTGGAGGTGGGGTGTGTCAGGGATGGGGTGTGCGTGGGTCTGTGGGAACATGGCTTGGGTACCGTCTCCCCATCGGGGTCTGTGTAGGGGGACTGTGTGGTGCGCTGGTGGCTGGGGCGGCTGCTTCTGGGAGAAATAGAAGGATGGACATGTCCGTGGAGGTGTGGAATTGAAACTTCAGGCGGGAGAAATGGGCAGTTGTGATTTTTCCCCGGAGCCCAGTGGGACTTGGCAGGAGAGGAGCCATTGCCCTAGTGTGGATTTTGGAGGTTCCATCTCTGTGGACCGATTCCAGTGGGGGAGCCTGTAGGAGGCTAGTTCCTGGTCTGTGCCATTCAGAGAGAAGCCAGAGCCAGCTGCCTAGAACGAGGCTGAGTTTTGAACACAAGGAACTTTGGGAAAAGATAGATCTTCCCTGCGATTGGCTGGTGAACTTATGAATGACGTCCACCCATGTGGGTGGCAAAAAGCTCTGGCCTGACCTGGCCCCGTAGGCCCTGCGTGGATCACAGCCTCTCATGCCCTGTCTTTTGCTGTTTGTCATACAGCTATAGTACCCAGGAGTACACCCAGATGCCTCTTGATTTTTCCCTCTAGTTGTTCACAGCCAAGGGCAAAGGTGGCCTGCTGGTAATAGCACCTTTGTTTGTGCAATGAAGGGCAGTTCACAAAGGGCCGCTTTCACCCACGTTATCTCATCTGATTCCCCGCAGCTGCCCCTGGGAAAAGCGGGTGTGATTGTCCCCACTTTGCAGATGAAGGAACTGAGGCTCAGAGAGTTCGAGTGCATTACCAAGACCTTGTCCGTGGTCTCACAGGCTTGGCAAGAGGCCCAGAGTTTCTAAGTTCAAGTCCCATGCCCTTTCACGTCACCGAAGACTGCACTCTGCCTTGCCCCAAGCCCAGCTGCATTATCAGGGAGCTGTTTGCTCACAGCCTCAAGGAGAGCTGTTTGATGTTGATAGTACCGGGAAAACAGAACTGAGCCTACTCCTGATGGTTATGAACTGTCATCCTGTGGCCTTTTGCAGACAGAGTATTCCCATTTGAAGGGTTTCCAAAGCCTGAATTGCATACCTTACCTAGATAGGTCATCTGTGTGAAGTCAGTTACGCAAGGAAGGCCCTCGATTTACCTGATACTTGAAGGAATAAGACGGCTTACATTTTTTTGTTTTTGTTTTTGCTGTGAGCTAGACACCATGCCAAGTCCTTTGTATGCATTATCTCCAATAATCTGCTGATGACCCTTTGAGGTGGGTGTTATTATTTGCCCATTTTGCAGGTGAACTTGACCCTGACGTTCAAAGAGGGGAAATAACCTGTCCATAGTCTCACAGCTGGGCAGCAGTGCAAATGGAATTTGAAGCCAGCAGTGGGACGTTAGGGTCTAAATGCTTAACTGGCTGGGCGCGGTGGCTTATGCCTGTAATCCCAGCGCTTTGGAAGGCTGAGGCAGGTGGCTCACCTGAGGTCAGGAGTTTGAGACCAGCCTGGCCAACATGGTGAAACCCCATCTCTACTAAAAATTCAAAAATTAGCTGGGTGTGGTGTTGCGCACCTGTAATCCCAGCTACTAGGGAGGCTGAGGCAGGAGAATCACTTGAACCCAGGAGGCAGAAGTTGCAGTGAGCTAAGATCGTGCCACTGCACTCTAGCTTGGGTGAGAGAGTGAGACTCTGTCTGAAAAAAATAAAAATAAATGCTTAACCACTATTCTGTCCTCCTAGAGGCTTTTGTGATTTCTGTCACCTTTGTGTCCTGGGAGGAGAGAGGTCCTGAGGGCTGAAGGCTGTGTGGTCACTCTTCTAAAAATGCGATAACCAAGACCCCTTCTACCTCTCCCTTTTCTTGTAGATTGACCCCAAGGTGGCCTTTCCTCGGCGAGCACAGCCCAAGGTAGGTGTGTCTATGTCTGGGAGGAGCTCTCTTACTGCGGGCAATGCTGAGCAGTGATTTTCCCAGTATTTTCTGCTCTGGAAGATGCTTCTGGAACCTCTGATTGGAGTGTTTGTGGAATGGGCTGGGCTGGGAAAAGGGAATTCTTCACGTCCTTGCTCTGTGGACTGAGCAAGGACACGTCTTTCCATGTGAGCTCTGGAGTGGACTGGAGAGGGGCTTGCGTGTGTTGGGAGAAAGGGGAGCTACTCAGAGGATTCATCGTCCTGTATTTGAAGCCAGTAGAGTTTAGAGCCCGAGTCTAATTCCAACATCACAGACCACAGCCTTAATGCCCAGGCCTCTGGAAGTGAAATACAGGACAGACTTAGACCCTAAGGCTGCCCTACAGTCAGGCTAGGAAGCTACCCTTGGATCCCCCCAGTCACCCTTTACAGAGGCAGAGGGGACCACGGACTCTGTCACCTGTTGTCTTTCAGTTTAGATGTCTATGGCTGCTTTCTCAATGCTCTCTTACCCTGCTGCTCTGGCGAGTTCTCCCAGTGAGAGGGGCAAGGTGTGCAGAGAATGGATTTCTGAGCAGTTGAGCGATACAACACTCACAAAACTTTTGGTGCAGGGCAGGGGCCTAACAGTCTATTCCAGGCCTCAGGGCAACTAGCCAGGTCTTCCTTGGGAAGCAATTGAACATAGAGGACAGGAGGAAAGACTGATTGCAGAACACAGGGTCAGGACCCCTGAGTTCTCATGGGTCCTAGGACTGGGTCCCTCTCCAGGAGAGCTCGCTTTCCTCCTTTGCCAGGTGGAACTAGAGCTCTTTAAGATTCCGGGCCAGTGAATTCCATGAAGGCCCCCAGCTCCTGCCAGGGCTGAAGGAGAGGAAGAGTTTTGGGAGAAAGGAAAGGGGCATCTCTGGAAGGGTCCAGTAGAGGGCCTGAAAGCAATTATGGAGCAGGTATTCGAAGGAAGCCGCACCAGGGAGCACATGGTCGGAATTGGGTTAATTCCATTAAGCAGTTTGGTGACAGAAGGTGCTTTAGTGTTAGGATGGGGCTGGGAATTGCCGCGGATTAGCCATGCGCTCCTGGGGTAATTAGGACCATGTGTTCTTCCTAAAACAGGGCTGGGGCCACAGGGCTGCCAGAGGTTGTGTTGGGAGGAGGCTGATGAGGAAAATGTCAGCATTGAGTTCAGGGAGACTGTGATGGACCTTGGGGGTCTCCCAGGAGGGCCGGTGGGGTCTTAGAGTTAGGCTGTGGGTCTGAGTCACCAGCCCGCCCCCTTCCCTGTGTTAGTCCTTAGGGAAGGCATTTTCTGGACATAGTCCCTAGGGAGGGAGGCAGGAAGGAGGCACACTCGAGCCAGCCAGGGTGTGGGTGCACAGCTGCCCATAACAGTCCTAGAGGCGGGGGTCCAAGAGGGAGCTTGGGGGGCCTTTCAAGAGGCTGGGGCCACAGAGAGCTTGTCAGCTGGCATCCTGGCAGGGGGGCTCGAGCCCCTGCTGGTGGCGGTAGGCCACAGGACTCAGATGCCCACTTTCTCATTCCCTCCCCTAACAGATGGTGACTCGAACGAAGAAGATCTTTGTGGGGGGGCTGTCGGTGAACACCACGGTGGAGGACGTGAAGCAATATTTTGAGCAGTTTGGGAAGGTGGGTTTAAACTGGGGGCGCTCGCTGCTAGGGCTGTGAACATGCTGTAGAATGGGGCACTAGCAAGCCGAATTCAGCCAGGTCATTCAATTTCTGCAAAAGATGAGAGCCGGGCTGGATCCTGCTGTGGGGGGAGACCAGGCCAATCCACCTTGCAGCCTCCTGGCTCATCTGTGATCCTCAGAGTCAGGACATCCCTAGGGACAGAGAAGCCACACAGTAGCTGGCCCTGTTGTTGCCCTTCCACTGTATTTTTCTCTTATCTTCATTCTCACAAGGGAGGCAGTGCTCCCCGCAGCCAGTTCAATCAAGTCACCCTGTGGCCCCCTGGGAGTTTGCACCTGTCCAGGCCGCGGGCTATTGAACCTTTCCCCACTCCTTCCGTGCGAGGATGATAAGGAGGCAATAAATATGACTCCCAATTGCACTCGGCACCCTATTTGCACAGGTGGGGAGCTTGGAGCAGGAGCTGGGGGGCTGCTGGTCCCCTGGGTATTGGGGGAAACTGATGAGAGCACCCCCCAATTCCTGATCAGGCCCGGAGGATTGACTGTGAGCTCTGAGGGGGCATGGAGCTTTAATTTCTGGGCCTCTGAAGAGGTAGATGTTATGGCAACATCTGACAATAGGGTGTCCTCTGAAAGGTGGACAATGTGAACTTTGGGGTCCCATGGGGAGATGGCAGAGAGGGGCCTAGGTTTGAAGTCTAGGAGGGAAAGAGGGTTGTTTTGCTTGGGGCCGGGGTCCCTGGTCTTTCTTCTTTTAGGTGAGACAGGCGAGAGGCTGGGTCTCTACTTTCCCATCAAGACACTTCGAGTCACCCCCAGGCAAGCGAAGGGGGACGTGGCCTGGGAAATGGGCCTGGGATTGTGTGTGTGTGGCGGGGAGGTGTCCCCTGGCCAGCTGAGGCTGGTGGTGTGGGGGACCAGAGGCCTTGGCTTTCGTGCCTCGGTGGGCACCTGGGTCCGGGATGGAGGGCAGGTCGGGCGGGCCTGGGCCCCAGAGGGTAGGGCGCTCCTGGGAAGCAGCAGGCCTGGCTCGGCTGCGGCGGGGTGTCTTTGTGTCTGAGCGCCGAGCATTAGAGCTCGCACTAATCTGATCCAGCAGCTGTGATTGGAGGCCGCCTGCCCCCGGGGCCGGCGTTGCCATGGCAACCGGGCCCCAGGAGAAGCCGTCAGCGGCCGCGTCTTTTGTTCGGGCCTAAATCGGCGTTGGCATGTGAAACCGGCCCGGGGAGGCCAGGGGGAGCCGGAGAATAGGCTGCCAGGGAGCGAGGGGGACAGCCGGGAATGCCAAGGGCCCCGCGGCGGGGGGCCCCCCGCCCGGATCGAGGGGCCGCCGCCGAGGGGGGAACAATGGTCAGCCGCCATGGCTGCCACTCAGGCTTAGCGGCCGCCGAACTTGGCGGCTCGGCTCCCACTGGTCAGCAGGCCTCGGCCGCCTCCCCTCCCCCCGCCCGATCCCCCCTGCCCTTGGGTTCCCATGGAGACCAAAGCCTATTAAGGACACTGGGCCGGGAGCCTCCCTCCCCTCAGCTGGCCCCAAGAGGGGACACCGGTGGGGGTAACCCGGACCCCCAGCCATCTTCCTTGCCCCCTGCCCTGGCCTCAACCCCACCGTCCCACTAGGGGCCTCTCCAGCCAAGGCCCAGGTTGAAGGCTGTAGTGGGGCCAGGGATGGTGTCCTTCCTTCCAGGGTTGGGTGGAGGAAGACAAGAAAGGTTGTAGATATGGTCTGAATCCATCTGTGGGTCAGGCAGGGAATCCAAGCTGTAGGATTAGGGGGGAGGGTGTGGCCGGTTCATTCATTCATTCATTCATTCAAAAAATGATTGAGCCGCAGTCAAGGTGCTCAATAGGATGGTGTCATGGCCCTAAATGACACAGACACTGTCCTCATGTAACCTTCAAGCCAATAGTATCTGGCTGCTGTCTCTCCAGCTTTGCCATGCTCCCCCATGTAACTATGGGCAAGTCCCTCCCTTGTAAAGATAACAATAATAGCTGTTATTTATTAAGCACTTACTGTATCCCGGGTGCTGTGAGTTAAGAGTGTTACATGCACTATCTCACTAAATCCTCCCATAGCCATGCTCGGTGGTGCGCACCTGTAGTCCCAGCTACCAAGGAGGGTGAGATGGGAGGATTGCTTGAGCCTAGGAGTTCAAGACTAGCCTGGGCAATATAGCGAGAACCCATTTCCAAAAAAAAAGTGTCTTTCATTTAACTTCAACCTGTAAGACAGACACTGTTATGCCTATTTCACAGATGAGGAACCAAAGCCAGAGAGACATCAAGTCACCTGCCCAAGGTTACCCAACCAGCAAATGCAGGATTCAGGATTCCAACTCAGGCCCATCCTACCCAAAGCCTATGCTTTGATCACAATCCTTCTTTCTGGGTTTCTGTTTCTCATTGGTTAAGCAAGGGGTGGGGAAGATGTGCTGAACCTGAAATGACTGTCCCATTCGGGTGGTCCGGCTGATTTGGGATTGGGACTCAGAGTGGGTCCATAGGGTGGGAGTGAGAGTGCCACTCTGCAGCATGGGCCCCGGTGCAGGCAGCTGTTTGAGAAGAGAGATGTCATGAGATTCTCCAGGGACCTTGTTGCTCCTGGCTCAGTGGGATCCTGGTTCTCCCAGCGGGAGTCAGAGGCCCACTGTAGCTTGATGGCTAAGAAGAGCTGGAGGATCACTGTAGTTCAGGGTCTTTAATGAGGCAGGGGAGGGCCTTTAGAAGCTGGATGATGGGGTTGGGCACAGTGGCTCACACCCTTAATCCCAACACTTTGGGAGGCCGAGGCGGGTGGATCACTTGAGGCCAGGAGTTCAAGACCAGCCTGGCCAACACGGTGAAACCCCGTCTCTACTAAAATACAAAAATGAGCCGGGGTGGTGGGCACCTGTAATCCTAGCTACTCGGGAGGCTGAGGCAGGAGAATTGCTTAAACCTGGGAGGCAGGGGCTGTAGTGAGCCGAGATCACGCGACAGAACTCCAGCCTGGATGACAGAGTGAGACTCTGTCTCCAAAAAGAAGAAGGTGGATGATGGGCCTGGAAGTAGAGGGAAGGAGAGTAGGGAAGAGGCTGGTTACCCATGGCTTGATGGCTTGAGAAAAGTATTTTTTTTTTCATCCTTTGGATGTCTGGTCATTTGGGGGAGGGTCGGGGCCTGGAGTAGGATTGGGTTGGGTATCAGAGGCAGCCCCTGATTTATACCAAAAGTGACTTAGACCTTAGCTAAGAAAGAAGGCAAGGAGGAGGCACCAGATGCAGGCAAAAGGAAGGTGGCACCAAGGCCTTTGGTGACCGTGTATCCAAGGGGTACCTAGAGGAAGTAACAAGAGTGGACTGGGGTCCAAGAGAGGATGGATGATGTAGACCCTCCTCTTTCCCCAGTCTCCTTCCCCTCCCCCAGTCAGTGGGAGGCAAAGCAGCCCAGGCACTGAACTCTACTTGCTTTAATTACAGCCTCTAGCAAAAGGAAACCTCAATTAGAGGAAAAGATCTGTAGCCGGAGAGGGGAGTCCAGTCTGGTTGCTGTCCTCCTGGCCTTTTACAGAAGGGATGAGACTTTTGCTTCCCCATCTTGTCATTTTCCTGCCTCCCATATTTCCTTCTCTAGCATCTTCTCTGTGCCTCCCCAGCTTGGTCAAGGTCTTGCTGTGTGATCTTGGGCAGGCAACTTCACCTCTCTGAGCCTATTTTCTTATCAACACCATGGGGATCTTACCGTGCAGAGAATGTTGGGAGGATGATGGAGCTTAATAAATGCAAGCTGGTCCATTGAGATGATGGCGATTGAAAAGGGGGTGCTATGGCATTCAGTGGGATTGCAGAAGGAAAGTTGTCCCCTGTGCAGGAAAGAGGTTTAAGGTCAAGCCTGGAGTGGGCAAGAGGGCAGTGGGTTGCTGGAGCCCCTGTTCCTTGGTGGTGGTGGGTTCTGCTGGTATCTGCTGGGTCCTCCATGGCGGGCTGTGTTTCAGGTGGACGACGCCATGCTGATGTTTGACAAAACCACCAACCGGCACCGAGGTGAGTGTGGCCCCCTCCCCCTTCCCAGGCTGGGCCCCGTGGTCAGCCAGGGGGCTGCAGGTCACAGCTGCCCTTTCATCTCGCCTCCTGACATCCTATCCCCCAGGATCTGCGTCCTCTCCCGGGCCTGGCCTTACAGAAGCCTTTTGTCCCGCTATTTCCTGTGCTAGAAACTTGCCGAATTGCAGACACACAAGAGGAACAGAGGAGTACCTCCTCAGCCCCTGCAACCCACTGAGCCTCCTACCCCCACCCTAGTGGTGTCTGCCTCTGCCCAGGCTTACCTTGTCCCTGGTAACCAGAGCTTAGGCCAGGCCGCCCAGGGTCAGGCTGACTCCACAGCTCCAGGCAGTCACCTCCGGCCCAGCCCCCAGCCCCCAGCCCCGTTGCCTCTGAACATGTGAGAGTCTGGGCCACACCGTGTGTACTGCCTGGCTGTTTTCTCCCGAGGGCCTTACCTTCTGAGAAATCCCTTTCCAGCCCCTGGGGCACACTCAGGAGGAGACGGGATTGTTTCTCCAGTTGTTTCAGGACTTTTAGTCCATTATGGGAGTGGGGTATGTGCTCTGTGTGTATGTGTGTGTGTGTATTTGTATCTGTGCAAAAGGGGGTATCTGTGCCTAAATATCTGTGTATATCTGGTATGTCAGGGTAACTGTACGTGTAGAGCAGCCCTGAGAGTGTGTGTGATACGCAGGTATCTAGGTGTGTGCATGCGTGAATGTGTGTGTGTCTATGTACATTTGTATGTTTGGACATGTACACCTTTGTGTAAGTTTAAATGAGTGTGCATGTGTATTCTTTCTCCCCTGTTTGGAAACACCTAAGGACAAGAAAAAGCATGTTGAGTGTATTCTCATCACAGCTCTACCACTTTCTAACTTGCTGTGTCACCTTGGGCAAGTTACTTCACTTATCTGAGCCTTATTTTCCTCATCTGTAATCTGGGACTTGAAACCCTGCCTCAGTGGGTGGTTGAGAGGATTCCAGGCTGTGAGCAGAGCCTTTCATTAACTCTCACTTGCCAGAGAGAGAGGAGCGGGGATATTGGTATGACCTGGGGTTGGGTTTTGACCCTGCGCTCTGGTTCTGACCTTGCCTTTATGCTTTGTCCAACCTCTAGGGTTCGGGTTTGTCACGTTTGAGAGTGAGGACATCGTGGAGAAAGTGTGTGAAATTCATTTTCATGAAATCAACAACAAAATGGTGAGTTGGGACCGGGTGCAGTGGCTCACGCCCGTAAGCCCAGCACTTTGGGGAGGCTGAAGTGGGCAGATTACTTGAGGTCTGGGGTTCGAGACCAGACTGGCCAACACAGTGAAACCCTGTCTCTACTAAAAATACAAAAATTAGCCAGGCGTGATTGTGCGCACCTGTAATCCCAGCTACTCGGGAGGCTGAGGCAGGAGAATCGCTTGAACCCAGGAGGTGGAGGTTGCAGTGAGCTGAGATTATGCCATTGCACTCCAGCTTGGGCAACAGAGTGAGTGAGACTCTGTCTCAAACAAAACAAACAAAACAAAAACAAAAACATGGTGAGTTGGGATTGGATGGAGCACAGGTACAGAGAAGACTGGGGCTCCTTGGGGGGCCTGCCAGGGAAGCTTTGAAGTTCTAAAGGGAGGCAGAGGGGCTCAGAGTGAGTGGAGGCAGAGCCAGTTCTCCCACCCCCTGAAAACCTAGACAGGAAGGCAGTGTTACACAGTAGTTACTCGGGCAGATGACTTCCCTTCTCTGAGCCTCAGTTTCCACATCTGTCAAATGGGAGTGGAAAAGCTCCTCCATCATAGTATTAGTGTAAGCATTCATTGAACGATTGCATGCAAAGCTGTTTACACACTCCCTAGCATATAGTGAGTGCTCCATCAGTGGTAACCATGAAATTGTTTTCAGGTGGACAGTGAAATTAATAAAATTAATAGAGTCTTTCCAGGGAACAAGAGGGCTAACGACCCTAGCTCTATGGGAAAGACTAACTGCTAGGTCTCATTGCAGGTGGAATGTAAGAAAGCTCAGCCAAAGGAGGTGATGTCGCCGACGGGCTCAGCCCGGGGGAGGTCTCGAGTCATGCCCTACGGAATGGACGCCTTCATGCTGGGCATTGGCATGCTGGGTATGCGCGAGCCTGCGCCTGCAGCTTCTTTCTGTCGGAACTGCTCCCAGGGCTAGCAGGGGCTGTGTGGGTGTTGTACCTCCTCTGTGGTCTGCCCTCCGCCTGTCTGAGTCATTGGGCAGGAGTTAGGGACTAGGGATCCGTCCCGTCTGGCAGTCCTACCCAAGGTGGGGTGGTTTGGTTGGGGGGTGCTGCCCTCTGGTGGTAGCCAGCAGAAAGGTCCAACCATATTAATTGATCCTGTCGATCTGTCCGTTCTCTCTATCCATCCCTCCATCTGTCCATTCCTCCATCCATTCATCCATCCAGTACACAGTTATTGAGCAACTCTATATGCCAGACATCATCCCAGGAATTGCAACAATGCCTTTCCTTGGAGCTTTACAATCTGGCAGGGAAAAGAAGAAGATACATAGATTTCAGATGCAGAAGTGTAGGGTGCGGAGAGTGTGGTCACAGGGAACTTGACCACGACTTGGAGAAGTGGGAAAATAAATTACATTTAAGTTGAGTCTGCGGGTGGAGTAGGAGCCAGTGATGGGGAGGCTGGAGAGACGGGAAGGGGAAAAGTGTTCCAGGCCTTTGGAGGGGCAAAAGGAAGGCTGCCTGGTCTTATTCATTCAAGTAATATTTATTGAGCAACTTCTGAGAAGTGGAGCCTGCTCTCATGGGGCTTCCCTTCAAGTGGGAGACAGGAGTAAATGGGCACTGCCTCTACAGAGTGACTGGAGGCTGTGGGAGGCCCAAGGAGGCACCTAAACCCACCTGGAGGCTGGGGAGACTTCCTGGAGGAGGTGAAGGCTGCCATGAGCCTTGAAAGCTGAGCAGGAGTCAGCTGTGCTTTGGGTCCAAGACTGAGGATGGTAAATCTGAGTTCGGCCCCCAGGAAGCTCAGAGGCTCCCTGGAGAGATGAGATGTGTACACACAGAAAGACAACAGTACAAGGGGGTCTTTATGCCAGGCCTGGGGGAGGGACGCACAGAGAGGTACTCTGGGAATTCAGAGGAGGGGGCACAGCATGGACTAACGGGTCAGAAGTGGAGGAGGTGAGCAGCCTCCAAACAGGGCACAGTCCTCCTTGAAGTTTTCCTTTTTTCTTTAACATGTTATTTGGAAGTAATCCCAAACTCAGAGGAGCTGCAAAAATAAAACAGTACAAAGAACATCCGTATACCGTTATCAGATTCACCTGTTCTTAACATTTTGCCCCCATTTTGCTTGATCGGTTTTACTCTATGTGTAGACATGTGTGTGTATGTGTGTTTGCAAATATGGATGTATACATATATACACACACACACTTGTAATTTTTCACTGAATCATTTGAGGGTTAGTTACATGCATCGTGGCCCTTTACCCTTTGATGCTTCCTAAGATTAGGGATATTCTTTCACGTAACCACAGTGTCGTTATCAACTTCCTAAGTTTATAATTGATACAATATTTTTATCTAATCTACTTTCTATTTTCCAGTTTTATCAATTGACCCAATAATGCTCCTTTTTTGTTTGTTTGTTTGTTTTTGGTAGAGACGGAGTCTCACTATGTTGCCCAGGCTGGTCTCGAACTCCTGGCCTCAAGCAATCCTCTCGCCTCAGGCTCCCAAAGTGTTGTGGTGGTAGGCATGAGCCACTATGCCCAGCCACACCCAGTAATACTCTTTATAGAATATTTTTGTCCTTTAGAACAAGATCCAGGCTACAGTCAGGTATTGTAGTTAGTTGTCCTGTCTCTTTCACTTTGTTTTATTTAGAACATTGAGAAAGTTTTCTTCTAAGGCGATTCATGAGCTGTTTTCACCCTTCATTTAAAAAGTGAAAAAAAGTCGGGCACCGTGGCTCATGCCTGTAATCCCAGTACTTTGGGAGGCTGAGGTAGGCGGATCACCTGAGGTCGGGAGTTCAATACCAGCCTGACCAACATGGAGAAACCCCGTATCTACTGAAAATACAAAATTAGCTGGGGGTGGTGGCGCATGCCTGTAATCCCAGCTGCTCGGGAGGCTGAGGCGAGAGAATCGCTTGAACCCGGGAGGCGGAGGTTGCTGTGAGCCGAGATCGCTCCATTGCACTCCAGCCTGGGGAACAAGAGCAAAACTCCATCTCAAAAAAAAAAAAAAAAAGGGGGAAAAAGAAAGAAAGAAATTATCTAACAAATAGTGAAATCGGTGGTTAAGAGGCTTGGAGCCAGTCAGATCTGAATTTGAATCTTAATTGCACCATTATTGCTAACTATTTGATTTTTCTTTGAGAAGACAGAAAATCAGCACTTAAAGAAATTATGGGTAGTTTCTGGCCAGATGTGGTGGCTCATGCTTGTAATTCCAGACCAAGGCAGGAGGATCACTTGAGGCTAGGAACTCGAGACCAGCCTGGGCAACATAGCAAGACCCCATGTCTACAAAAAAATTAAAAAATTAGCCAGGCATACTAGCACACGCCTTGTAGTCGCAGCTACTGGGGAGGCTGAGATAGGAGAATCACTTGAGCTCAGAAGTTTGAGGCTGCAGTGACCTATGATTGCACCACTCTGCACTCCAGCCTGGGCAAAAGTGCAAGATCCTGTCTCTAAAAAAGAAAAAAGAAAAAAAAATCATGGGCCGGGCGCGGTGGCTCAAGCCTGTAATCCCAGCACTTTGGGAGGCCGAGACGGGCGGATCATGAGGTCAGGAGATCGAGACCATCCTGGCTAACACGGTGAAACCCCGTCTCTACTAAAAAATACAAAAAACTAGCCGGGCAAAGTGGCGGATGCCTGTAGTCCCAGCTGCTCGGGAGGCTGAGGCAGGAGAATGGCGTGAACCCGAGAGGAGGAGCTTGCAGTGAGCTGAGATCCGGCCACTGCACTCCAGCCTGGGTGACAGAGCAAGACTCCGTCTCAAAAAAAAAAAATAAAAAAATTTAAAAAATGAAAAAAAAATCATGATATAAGTTCAGATAATGATCATCAGTACTAAGAAAAACCAAGGTAACATGATAGAGATGGTAGCTGATGGGAAGGAGGACGCCTGTGGGAAGATGTTTCAGAGTCTTGTACAATGAAAGGGACTCAGGCATGCAGTCATCTGGAAAGAGAGCTCCAGGCAAAGGCACCGGCATGTGCAAAGGCCCTGAGGTGGGAATGAGCTTGGCAAAGCTGAAAAACAGCAAGGAAGCCAGTGTGGCTGGAGCAGAGGGAGGGAGGGGCAGCGTGCAGGAGACGAGGACAGGAGGGAAGCAGGAGCCAGAGCTCGAAGAGCACTGGATTATTCTCAGCCAAAAAGTGTCACCTTTCAGAGCCTCGGTTTCCTGTCTGTAAAATGGGGTGCCTAACAGTACCTACCTCTAAGGCGAGTTTAACGGGATAATAGTGTGCAGTGTGCTCAGCACAGGGCTTGGCATGAAGAAGGTATTTGGAGGGTACAGCTCTTATTCATGATACAGGAAGGTGAGGGGACATGAGTGGCTCAGGTCCTTCTCCTTGAGCAGGATCTGCCCTGTGGATGAGACATCTGACACTGCCCCCTTACCCCATCAGGTTACCCAGGTTTCCAAGCCACAACCTACGCCAGCCGGAGTTATACAGGTCTCGCCCCTGGCTACACCTACCAGTTCCCTGGTAAGTCCTGCTTGGTAACCCTCTGCTGCCAGCATGCCCCTGGTTCCCGGGCAATCTGACTTCTCAGGGTGGTGTCTGGGGGTGCATGGCTGGGGGTCTGCCTGCTGGAGGCTTGGAAGGAAGGGCATGTCTGAGGAAAGAGGGCCTCTCCCCACCCATCCCACCTCCAACCCCTCCCCAGAAGCTGGGGACAGGGGCTCCCAGCGTGACCCTGCATGGCACCGTTTTCTCCCAGGCCATCCTCTGCCTGCCTCCTGCCTGTCTCTCCTCCCCCCACCGACTCCGGGGTTGCCACTTCCACCAGAGAAGGCATTGGGCTTGTAGTGGGCGCCTCTCCAAGGGCCATTGTTGATTGCATCATCACGGACACCTATAATGGCCAGGCTGTAGACTGAACTCTTTCAAGTCCAAACAAGGGATTATGCTGAGACCCTAAATGCTGAAAACCAATTGAAAAGCATTCTCATCACCACGCTCATTTGTAAGCCAACATAAAGATAACACTAGACCTGAAAGTAAATGTCAGGAAGCCCAGCAAAGTTCTGAAGTTCCCCAGGATGACTATTCAATACAGTTTTCTCTGAAGTAAGAAATACCAAACTTTTGCAAGGCTATATATTTATTTATTTATTTACTTGGGGGTCTTATTTACTTGGAGGGCCCCTAAGCACTTACCTCCTCTGCCTCAGGGCTGTTCAGCTTGGAGAACTTTGTGTACGGGATGTTGCCTAATTCTCTCAATAATCTCATGGGGGAAGCATGCTTATCCTCATTTTAGAAATGAGGACGTAGACTCAGAGAGGAAGAATGACAAGCTAAGATGAGCCAACTAGGAAGTGGCAGAGCTGGGACTTGAACCCAAGCTTGACCTGTTCTACCTATTCTAGGGTCATCACTTTTCATCAAGCTGCCTTCCCCCCAACACACACACACACACACACACACACACACAGACACACACACACATATACACACACACAGACACACATACACACATATACACACAGACACACACACACACACACACACGAGAAGAGGATTCTGGGAGATGTTTTTGGTAACAATCAATTCTAAGCCTTTTAGAGACACCCGAGGCTGGACATGGTGACTCATGCCTGTAATCCCAGCACTTTGAGAGCCTGAGATGGGAGGATGGCTTGAGCCCATGAGTTTGAGATCAGTCTGGGCAACATAGTGAGGCCTTGTCTCTACAAAAAATTTAAAAGTTAGCCAGGCATGATGTTGTGCACCTGTGGTCCCAGCTACTAAGGAGGCTGAGGTGGAAGGATCGCTTGAGCCCAGGAGGTTGAGTGTGTAGTGAGCTGTGTTCATGCCACTGCACTCCAGCCTGGGCAGCAGAGTGAGACCCTGTCTTTTTTTTTTTAAAGGGCCGGGCGTGGTGGCTCATGCCTGTAATCCCAGCACTTTGGGAGGCCGAGGCGGGTGGATCACGAGGTCAGGAGATTGAGACCATCCTGGCTAACACAGTGAAACCCCATCTCTACTAAAAATACAAAAAATTAGCCAGGCGTAGTGGTGGGCACCTGTAGTCCCAGCTACTTGGGAGGCTGAGGCAGGAGAATGGTGTGAACCCGGGAGGCGGAGCTTGCAGTGAGCAGAGATAGCACCACTGCACTCCAGCCTGGGCGACAGAGTGAGACTCCATCTCAAAAAAAAAAAAAAAAGAAAAGAAAAGAAAAGAAGGAAACAAACAACTGGAATCGTACCTCCAGCTTTGCCCTGTGCCCAGGGTATAGGTGGCAACTCTGCTTTGTCTCTCTCTCCTCTATGTCTGTCTCCTTGCCCTCCCCTGCCTTCTGGGAACTGTGCGCTCCCCCTCCCCAGCTCTTGGGTCCTGTGCATGGCCTGTCTCCTCACCCAGTGTCCCTGTCGGTGCATTTGTCCTCCCTGGGCCATGTCCAAGGGGCCTCCCCTGCTTTTTCCTAAGCTGTTTTACGTTTCATTTTAGAATTCCGTGTAGAGCGGACCCCTCTCCCGAGCGCCCCAGTCCTCCCCGAGCTTACAGGTCAGTCGCTCGGATTTTGTATACCTCTCAGGCCACATGGGGAGAAAGAGAAGGGGCCCAGGGAGCTTCCTGGGGAAAGCTAACGGGATCCTTTTCTCCTGCCCGCCAGCCCTCTGGCTGTGGGGACACAGCAGCCTGTGCCTGGGCACTGGCCAGTCTGGGCGGCTACATGGCCCTTAAGGGTGGGGCATAGGGCCAAGCCAAGCAGATGGAGGCAAAGTCACTCATTCATCCATTTGGCAAATATTTATCTAGCACCTTCCTTGTGCCAGCTCCATGGAGGCTCTGGGATCCCGCAGTGAACAAGCCAGGGTCTCAAACTGATTGCAGAGTGGGCCGGGTGGGGACGTCTGCACTCGGCATGGGCGTACCTGCCCTTGGTGCCAGCCAGCTCTTGCCGGGAGGGGATACAGACTCACTGTGCTCAGATCTCATGTTTTTCCAGAGATGCCAGAAACCTGGCTTTTGCTTTCGTATGAATTTGTCCATTATTTTTCAATGTTGGCAGCAGATTCTAAATGTTGACAACACTGTGAGCCAAATGAAATATTGCCAAGGGCCGAATCCAACCCTTTGGTGACTTCTGGACCAGTAGGGTGAAGGTGACAGGGGGCCGGTTCCCTGACTGGAACCTTCACTTGGGCCAGCCAGCTCAGCTGCAGGGCTGGCCTTGAGCCGAGGAGACTGCGAGCACGTGGGGTGGGCTGTGCGGGGTTTCTCTGTCCAACCTGCTTCTCCCCCACCCCACCCCCAGACTCTCCCCTCAACCTGGCCATGTGTGGAGGATGTGAGCATGGACCTTGCTTTAGATAAGACCTTCCTTCCAAGGAGTGCTCAGGGTTCCCCCAAAATGGGGGAGAGGCAGAGAAACCTGGAGTGAAGGAAGGGGTGGGAGGAGAACTCTAGAGATGCAAGTGACAGAGGCTCTTCCCTGAAAAGAGGGAGAGTTTGGCCAATAGTTGTGGGGGTGGAAGGCTGGAAGGAGGTCCTTGATACTCATTTAAGAAATATGTGTTCTGGGTCTGGTGGCTCATGCCTGTAATCCTAGCACTTTGAGAGGCCAAAGCAGGAGTATCCCTTGAAGCCAGGAGTTCAAGACTAGCCTGGGCAACATGGTGAAACCCCATCTTTACTAAAAAAAAAATTGAAAACTAGCCAGGTGTGGTGGTGGTACATGGCTGTGGTCCCAGCTACTTGGGAGACTGAGGAAGGAGGATCATATGAGCCCAAGAGGTGAAGGCTGCAGTGAGCCATGATTGCATCACTGCACTCCAGCCTGGGCAACAGAGCGCCATGTGTTACGGACCTACTGTGCACAGGATGCTCTCCCAGACCCTGGGGACAGAGCAGGCATAAGACAGAGGCAGGCCCTGATCTCACAGAACTTGCAATTTAGAGAGGGGAGCAAATACTTATTATATAAATAAGTCATTCTTTACAGTATGGTAAGCGCATGCTAGGGTTGACTCCTCTGACTTTATGGAAATGCCTAAATGAGCCAAACAACAGACCTCAGAGCTCAATCCCTGGCCTTAAAGAAATGACAGAAGAAATGTCTCTAAAAAGATATCTTGGCAGGCAAGGGAGTAGGGTCAAGGATCAACAGTGCTTGGGCACCTGGGATCTGAACTTTTCTCTAACCTTGCAGAAAAGGAGATTTGGGTGGTTTTTTCATGCATTCAATAAATATTAATTGTACCAGGCACTGGGGACACAACAGTGAATGAGACAGACAAGGTTCCTGCGTTCCTGGAACTGAAATTCCAGAGGAAGGAGACAGCAGTAAACAAGTAAACAGGCCAGGCATGGTGGCTCACGCCTGTAATCCCAGCACTTTGGGAGGCTACAGCAGGTGCATCACTTAAAGTCAGGAGTTCAAAACCAGCCTGGCCAACATGGTGAAACCCCGTCTCTACTAAAAATACAAAAATTAATTGGGCGTGGTGGTGCATACCTGTAATCCCAGCCCTTTGGGAACCTGAGGCAGGCAGATCACCTGAGGTCAGGAGTTTGAGACCAGCCTGGCCAACATGGTGAAACCCCATCTCTACTAAAAATAAAAAATAAAAAATAATTAACCAGGCATGATGGTGCATGCCTGTAGTCCCAGCTACTTAGGAGACTGAGCCAGGAGAATCACTTGAATCCAGGAGGCAGAGGTCGCAGTGAGCCAAGATCATGTCACTGCACACCAGACTGGGCAACAGAGCTAGACTCTGTCTAAAAAAAAATCAAGGAAAACAAGAAAGGCTTACCTGAGTATCCCCAAAGCAAATAAGATATTTTTGGGCTGGGTGCTATGGCTCAGGCCTGTAATCCCAACACTTTGAGAGGCCAACACAGGAGGAGTTGGGAGGCGAACACAGGAGGATAGCTTGAGGCCCAGACCAGCCTGGGCAACATACCAAGACCCTATATTTTATTTTATTATTATTATTATTTTTTTTGAGATGAAGTTGTGCGCTTGTTGCCCAGGCTGGCGTGCAATGGCACCATCTTGGCTCACCACAACCTCCACCTTCCGGGTTCAAGCGATTCTCCTGTCTCAGCCTCCCAAGTAGCTAGGATTACAGGCATGTGCCACCACGCCCAGATAATTTTTTTTTTTTTCTGTATTTTTTTTAGTAAGGACAGGGTTTCTCCATGTTGGTCAGGCTGGACTTGAACTCCCGACCTCAGGTGATCCGCCTGCCTTGGCCTCCCAAAGTGCTGGGATCACAGGCATGAGCCACCGCACCTGGCCTTTCCAAGACCCTATCTTTACAAAAAAATTAATTTAAAACAGTATCTTTTTGGAGGGTGAGAAGTTCCATAAGGAAATTAAAGCAGGGAAATGTGCTAAGGCGTTAGGGTTGGGGACAAAGGGCCACCTCAGTGGGGGTATTCAGGGAAAACTTCTTAGAGGAGGTGGCATCTGAGTGAGAAGGAGCCCACTGTATGTAAAGTTTTCAGGAAAGATTCACAGTAGGAGGTGCTCACCTCTCAGCCCCGGGGAGCTCCAGGCTCAAGCCATTCAAGCCACTAGGTGTTTTAAGCAGAGGCCCTTTCTACTCCTTCAGCAGTTATTAAACACCTGCTGTGTACAAGGCAAGGTGCTAGGTGCTGCAGAGGTGAAGATGAAGGCAGACAGCAAACAAGGGGATAGGTGCCTGTGTCTGAAGAGGAGATGGCAAACAAGGAGGCTGACGGGATTTGGGGGAGGCAGTGGTCATTTCTGGGGGTCAGGGAGGCACTTGGGGTGCTCTCAGGGGATGGGGCGAGGGGAGCAGGACAGGCAGCAGAGGGTGTCGTGCAAAGCTGTGGCTTCAGTGGGAGCCCAGCCCCAGCCTGACCCCTGGGGCGCTCTACCTGGGAGCAGCAGGCCTGGGGGCCTGTCCCGTGTGTCATCTATCACTAGCTGTTGTGGGCTGTGAAGAAGGATGTGAGCTCCCAGGCACCTCTAGGCCAAGTGCCCCCTGTTTTGCCAAGGGCACCCTGGAGAAGGGGGCAGTTGTGGGCAACTTTCACAGCTGCTCAGGGTTGGGTGCCCTGCCTCCACCCTCCGTGAGCTTTGGGTCGTTGGGGCATGTGCCCCCCAGTCCAGGGCAGAAATTGAGGCTCAGCTACTCACTGGGAAGCTGTGCTCTCTCCCACCTTTTTCCATCCATGTCATGGGTCAGGACACAGATGGTGGCCCAAGGTAGCCTTTTCTGCCTTGACCCTGGGGCTACATGGACCCCTGTGAGGTAAGGCCAGGCTGGAGAGGCTCTGGCTAGAAGGTAGGGGCCTCCTTCACCCACCTCTGCCCCCACTGCCATGCTGATGTGCCCATCGCTTTCTTTTCAGCCATTCCTCTCACTGCCTACGGACCTATGGCGGCAGCAGCGGCGGCGGCGGCTGTGGTTCGAGGGACAGGTGAGCTCTTCCGGGGTGCAGGAAGAGAGATGAGGCAGCACAAGGAGCAGAGAAGTCCAGGGGAGGGGAGGTGGCCACTGCCACCCCTTTGCAGAGGGACACTTGTTCATTTACTCAAGTATCAACTGATCACCTGCTCTGTGCTGGGCATCGTGCCAGCATGGGCGAGCCAGCCAGCAGCAAGACTGGCAGGGTCGGCCGGGCGAGGTGGCTCCTGCCTGTAATCCTAGCACTTTGGGAGGCCGAGGTGGGCAGATCACCTGAGGTCAGGAGTTCCAGAGCAGCCTGGCCAACATGGTGAGACCCTGTCTCTACTAAAACTACAAAAATTAGCCGGGCGTGGTGGTGCACGCCTGTAATCCCAGCTACTCGGGAGGCCAAGGCAGGAGAATCGCTTGAACCTGGGAGGTGGAGGTTGCAGTGAGCTGAGATCACGTCACTGCACTCTAGCCTGGGCAACAGAGTGAGACTCCGTCTGTCTCAAAAGGGAAAAAAAAAAAAGACTGACAGGGTTTCTGCCTTCCAGGGCTTGCAGCCTGGTGGTGGCATCAGGTATTAAAAAGGCAATAATGGGCCGGGCGCGGTGGCTCAAGCCTGTAATCCCAGCACTTTGGGAGGCCGAGACGGGCGGATCACGAGGTCAGGAGATCGAGACCATCCTGGCTGACACGGTGAAACCCCGTCTCTACTAAAAAAAAAAAAATACAAAAAACTAGCCGGGCGAGGTGGCGGGCGCCTGTAGTCCCAGCTACTCGGGAGGCTGAGGCAGGAGAATGGCGTGAACCCGGGAGGCGGAGCTTGCAGTGAGCTGAGATCCGGCCACTGCACTCCAGCCTGGGCGACAGAGCGAGACTCCGTCTCAAAAAAAAAAAAAAAAAAAAAGGCAATAATGCTGATGGCTGATGCTGCTGCACTAGGGGGTGTCCGGTACCAGAGAAGCTGCCAGCTGGGGCCTCTAGGAAAGGCCAGAGAAGGCTTCCAAGAGGAAGGGCCCCTTAACTTCGCATTCAAAGGCAAAGAGGAGGAAAAGTGTTTCTGGTTGAGGGAATAGCATATACAAAGGCTTGGAGGCCAGTGGGTGTGGAGAGTGCAGAAGTAGGGAGTGGAGAAAAGAGGCAGAAGGAGCCCGGGTGCTGGGGAGACAGTGGAAATTGCAAGTAGCAGAGGGTTGCGGGTCAGGGTTTAGAACATGCATTCAGTTGCCAGGTGGGGTGAGGTTGGGAAGGGGCTCAGGAGAGGAGGCTGCTGAGTGGTCAGATGAGATGATGGGGGTCAGGGCTGGGGTGACTGGGTGGATGGGTGCGGGGAGATCTCCAGGAGGTGGGCCCACAGGACTTCCTGAAATGTGGGGGTCCAGGTCAGGGTGGGTGGGACAGGCTTGAGGGGGTGCCGTGGGGTGGCAGAGAGCGCCGGGGCTATCACCGTCTTCTTTCTGGGTTGCCAGGCTCTCACCCCTGGACGATGGCTCCCCCTCCAGGTTCGACTCCCAGCCGCACAGGGGGCTTCCTGGGGACCACCAGCCCCGGCCCCATGGCTGAGCTCTACGGGGCAGCCAACCAGGACTCGGGGGTCAGCAGTTACATCAGCGCCGCCAGCCCTGCCCCCAGCACCGGCTTCGGCCACAGTCTTGGGGTGAGTGGCCAGGCCTAGCGGCCTCCACCTCACCCCCCACACCTTGAGAGACCCCCAGGTTGGGGAAGGGAGAGACCTTCTTTGTCTTTGGGGGCAAAAGGAGGGTGAGGGAGGATGAATGGAGAGTCACTCAGGAAGAACAGTGGGGGTTATCATTCATTCAGTGGACACTCAGCTATCGCCTCTGAATGCCAGGCATAGCGGGCTCTAGGTGAAAATGAGACACATGGCGTCTCTGCTCGCATGGAGGTTCAATTCCAGCCCGGGGTGCCCTGGTTTTATCCAGGGTACTGGTTTGTGCAGATTCCCTGGCCCTTTGTTGGAGAATCTTTGGGCAGACCTGCAGTGGCGGGCGATCTGGGAAGGCAGACCTGCAATGGGGGGACGATCCAGGCAGGTATAGAGGGGTCTTGCCTCACCTCAGATATCCTGCAGAGAGAGAAGGAGCCCCTGATCTTCCTCTACTTTCCCAGGAGTCTAGGAGTCAAATGCTTTCCTTTTCAGGGCCCTTTGATTGCCACAGCCTTCACCAATGGGTACCACTGAAGCAGGGGACGGTGGCAGGAGGTGAGGATGGGGGGGGAGGTGGGGACAGGTGGTGGGGTGGCACTGGGGAAGCCTGTCCTGGGCCATCGAATCTCGGACACAGACCCCATCCCTGCCCTCAAGAATCACAGTCCCAGGGGAGACAGATCTTTATACCAGCTGTGGTCAATAAACATGAAAAGCTGCTCACCCTACTCCATTTAAACACAGAAATCAAAGCAACAGTAAGGCTTCACATCCCACCTATCAGGTTGGCAAAGATTATTATTATTGAGACAAGATCTCGTTCTGTCACCCAGACCTCCTGGGCTCAAGGGATCCTCCCACCTCAGACTCCTGCCAAGTAGCTGGGACTGCAGGCACATGCCACCATGCCTGGCTAATTTTTTTACTTTTTTTGTAGAGACAAGGTTTCACTGTGTTGCCCAGGCTAGTCTCAAATTCCTGGGCTCAAGGGATCCTCCTGCCCTGGTCTCCCAAAGTGCTGGAATTACAAGTGTGAGCCACCAGGGTAGGCCACAAAGATTTTTTAAGATCTTTTATTATTTTTTATTCTGTTTTTTTAGATGGAGTCTCGCTCTGTCGCCCAGGCTGGAGTGCAGTGGCACAGTCTTGGCTCACTGCAACCTCGTCCCCTGGGTTCAAACAATTCTCATGTCTCAGCTTTCTGAGTAGCTGGGATTACAGGCATGTGCTACCACGCCTGGCTAATTTTGGTATTTTTTTGGTTTAGCAGAGGCGGGTTTTGCCATGTTGGCCAGGCTGGTCTCAAACTCCTGGCTTCAAGTGATCCATCTGCCTCGGCCTCCCAAAGTGCTGGGATTACAGGGGTAAGCCACCGTGCCTGGCCCTATTATTATTATTATTATTTTTAATAGAGATGGGGTCTCACTGTCACCCAGGCTGGAGTGCAATGTGCAGTCACAGGTCGCCACAGTCTGGAACTCCTAGGCTCAAGCCATCCTCCACCTCAGCCTCCCAAGTAGCTGGGACCACAGGAACAAGCCACCATGCCTGGCTAAGATTTTTTAAAAAATTTTTTGTAGAGATGGGGTCTCATTATGCGGCCCAGGTTGGTCTTGAACTCCTGGCTCAAACCATCCTCCTCTGCCTCGGCCTTCCAAAGTGCTGGGATTACAGGCATGAGCCACTGGGCCCAGCCACAAAGGTTTTTTTTTTTTTTTTTCTTTTTTTTTCCAGACGGAGTCTCGCTCTGTCGCCCAGGCTGGAGTGCAGTGGCCGGATCTCAGCTTACTGCAAGCTCCGCCTCCCGGGTTCACGCCATTCTCCTGCCTCAGCCTCCCGAGTAGCTGGGACTACAGGCGCCCGCCACCTCGCCCGGCTAGTTTTTTGTATTTTTTTAGTAGAGACGGGGTTTCACCGTGTCAGCCAGGATGGTCTCGATCTCCTGACCTCGTGATCCGCCCGTCTCGGCCTCCCAAAGTGCTGGGATTACAGGCTTGAGCCACCGCGCCCGGCCCACAAAGGTTTTTTAAGCTGAACACTGCCAGCATTGATAAAGATACGGGAGAAACAAGTAAGTACAGTGGCTCAGGGGTTCCCGGGACAGTCTGGCAATGTTTGTTCCTGTTTCAAACATTCATGCCCTTACACCCAACAATTCCACTTCTAGGCATTTATTTTTAAAACTGCAAATAACTGAAATATCCATCAAAAGGAGAGTGGTTAAACAAATTAGTGTATGTGTATAGTGGTATAGTACACAGCTATCAAAACAGGATACCTTGACCAGGTGCGGTGGCTCACGCCTATAAGCTCAGCACTTTCGGGGGCCGAGGCGGGCGGATCACCTGAGGTCAGGAGTTCTAGACCAGCCTGGCCAACATGGTAAAACCCCATCTCTACTAAAAATACAAAACTTGGCTGGTGTGGTGGTGTGCACCTGTAATCCCAGCTACTCGGGAGGCTGAGGGACAAGAATTGCTTGGACCAGAAAGCAAAGGCTGCAGTGTGCCGAGATCAGGCCACTGCACTCCAGCCTGGGCAACAGAGCAAGACTCCACCTCAACAAACAAACAAACAAAAAAGCAACAGGATACCTTGACTTGTGGGACTGTGTACACGGCCATCACAGTGTCTATCCAGATGGCGGGAGACTGTGAGCCCATGATATTCTGTGCATTCACCCATTCATTTATGAGCCCTATTCCAGGAAAGAGGGATGAACAAGACGGACAAAGTCTTCTCTCATTTCACAGGACAAAAATCAAGTGAACGTATGAGATAATTCCAGATTGTGCATCACAGGGCTATTTTAGATGTGGGGTTCGGAGAAGGTATCTCTGAGAAGGTGACATTTGAATAAATCCAGCCATTCAAAATCTGGGGAAAGAGCCATCCAACCAGGGAACAGAAAGTGCAAAGTCTGGCTGGGTGCAGTGGCTCACATTCGTAATCCTAGATCTTTAGGAGGCCAAGGCTGGAGGATGGCTTGAGACCAAGACTTCAAGATCAGCCTGAGCAATATAGTGAATCCCCATCTCTGCTAAAACAACAAAAATGAGCAGGGTGTGTTTGCCTTCCCCTGTAGTCCCAGATATTACCTGTAATCCCATATTCTCAGGAGGCTGAGGCAGGAGGATCACTTGAGCCTAGGAGGTTGAGGCTGCAGTGAACTATGATCACTGCCACTGCACTCCAGCCTGGGCAACAGAGCTGGACCCTGTCTCTGAAAAAAAAAGTAAGAAGAAAGTGGATAGTTAATGAACAAATCTCTTCTGGGAGAGGACTGGGGAGGGCTGCGTGTGCCCCAGGAGCCCCCATAATCTCATGGCTGTGTTCCCAGCGCCCCAGCCTGCAGCTGACTGAGGACCACGAGTGAGCCAGCGAGGGGGCGGGAGACCTCAGCCGCAGCCGCCGCCCCCTCCCCCGCAGCGACTCGGACCCGCTACTGCCTGCCCCCCACTCCCCGGGCCCGGCCCCTGCCCTGCTACCCCCCGACAGCGTCTGGCTCCCCTACTAACGTCCCCCTCTTCGCCCTTGCCCCCATCCCCACCCGCCCCTCTCCCGGCCCTGCTTTTATTTATTTTGGATTAGCCGGTTGCCCACCCCAGCCCTCTGGTCCCTCCCTCCCTGCCGCGCCCCCCTAGGACCAGCCCCTCCCCAGAAGGCTTTTGGATTTGTGCATAGCTAGAGTGAAGGCGGAGGGAGCCTGCTACAGGCCGCAGCCCCAACCCTTGTTTTTTATTCTGATTTCCCCTCCTTTACTCTTTCCTTTTTTTTTTTTTTTTTTTTTTTTTTTAAGAAACCGTTTTTAAACTATTTCTAGGTTTGTGAATGTGAAGCCCCAGGCCGCAGGGGGCAAGGGGCCAGGTGCCCCCCACCAGCTGAGAACAAAGTGTCTATCTGGGTTGTGGGCCCCTGGCTGCCTCTCTCCAGCCCTGGAGAGGAGGGCAGGGCTGCAGGGAGGCCAGGCCGAGCCCCTGGAACCATCCCGTCCTGTATCATATGTAAATACTGTGAGGTGATGTGCCCACCCCTCTCTAAGGCCCCTCGGGGGTGAGGGGCTCCCCCCTCCCCTGTTTCTGTCCCCTCAGACACCGTTACTGTAAGCTTGCAGGCCTCAGCTGTGGCCACGGCAGGCCCGCTCTCTCAGGCCCTCGGGGTCAAGGCCTTGGTTGGACCTGCCCACCCCGAAAACCCAGTGTGGGGGCAAAGGGCGCGGGAAGAGCAGGGCTTGCCCGGAGACACTGCTGGACGGGAATTAACTCTCCAAAGGTCTCCCCTGCCCCCTACCTAGGCTGGGTCTTCATGGTTTCTGCTCAGTCTGTCCCCTCTTCCTCCTCGACCCCCGCAATGAGTGGGCACCAGGGGACGCTCTGGCAAGGGCAGACCCCAGGGGAAAGCAAAGGGCGTCTCAGGGAACCCCCACATTCTCTCACTGAAGTTTCCCACCAGGATGACCCCACAGCCAGAGTCCCTTGGCAGCCCTCACCCCAGAGCCCCCTTCCAAGGAAGAAGAGATGTTCAGGGCATTGGACCTTCATGAACAGTGGCCTGGCTGGCGTGGCAGGGCCAAGGCCCACCCACTGCCATCCCCCTTCTGTGTGTCCCTGTCCCCCAGTTCTGAGGCCCAGGGCCTGAGCTCTCTTCCCCAGCATCGCCCCCACCCGGAAACCCCGCCTTTGGAGAGTTAATTGTCTGTGTGAGGTGCTTAACCTACCAGCCCTGAGAACACAAAGCAATAATCTTTGTTACTGAGATGCGCGGCTGTTCGTGTTTTGGTTTTTTTTTTTTTTTTTTTTTTAATGTTTCCTAATAAAAGAGAAGCTGCATTTTATTGGTTTTTATTTTTAATTTTCTACACGTTTGAGCTGAGTCCTGAGACACTTAGCTTCCCTCTCCCCTATCCCCATACCCTTCCACCCCACTGGGCCCAACCATGGGCTCAGGACCCTGGAATTCCGTTTTCTGATTTGTTTGGGGATTTTTTTTTTTTTTTTTTAAGATGTTACATGGTGTTTCGAAGCCAGCAAGTTACCACCCTCCGGTGTCTCTTCTCTCCACATCTGTAACTTCTTTTTCCAGGTTTTATTTTCAGTTTTAAATTCCTAATAAATTATTTGAAAACGTTGCTGGGCTTGTGAGTGTCTTATGTCTGTGTGCATTAAGGGATACCTCATTTTCCTGCTGTAGGGATGGCAGGACTCACCTCCATTCTCTTAGCATCCTGGCAGGATCCAATAATTAAATTGACACAAGATAGATGAATAGGGCCAGTCACGGTGGCTCATGCCTATAATCCCAGCACTGTGGGAGGCAGAGGTGGGCAGATGACTTGAGATCAGGAGTTCGAGACCAGCCTGGCCAACGTGGCGAAACCCCGTGTCTATTAAAAATACAAAAATTAGCCGAGCGTGGGGGTGGGCGCCTGTAGTCCCAGCGAATTAGGAGGCTGAGGCAGGAAAGTCGCTTGAACCCGGGAGGTGGAGGCTGCAGTGAGCCACGATCATGCCTCTGCACTCCAGCCTGGGTGAGAGTGAGACTCTGTCTCAAAAAAAAAAAAAAAAAAAAAAAAGAACAGGAGAAAAGCATACACATTTATTTATCAAAAGTTGTGCGTGGCATGGGAGCCTCCATAAAGAAATGAAGGCAGTGTGGTGGCTCATACCTGTACTTTGGGAGGCTGAGGCAAAAGGAGTGCTTGAGACCAGAGGTTCAAGACCAGCCTGGGCAACATAGCGAGACCTTCATCTATACAAAATATTAAATTATTTAGGCATGGTGGCACAAGCCTGTGGTCTCAGCTACTCAGGGGATAGAGGTGGGAAGATTGCTTGAGCCCTGGGAGTTGCAGGCTGCAGTGAGCCGTGTTCTTGACACTGCATTCCAGCCTGGAGGACAGAGCAAGATGCTCTCACTCTCAAAAAGAGAGAGAGAAATGAAGACCTAAAGCAGCAGTTAGAGTTACTTATATACTGGATTGGACAAAGAATAGTCAATTATGAAAAAGCCACTCAATTATGTTGGAGAAGCTTAAAAGATGATAGCTATTTTGGGCCACGCATGGTGGCTCACGCCTGTAATCCCAGCACTTTGGGAGGCCAAGGCGGGTGGATCGCCTGAGCTCAGGAGTTCGAAACCACCCTGGGCAACATGGTGAAATCCCATCTCTACTAAAATACAAAAAATTTGCCGGGTATGGTGGCACGCACCTGTAGTCCCAGCTACTCGGGAGGCTAAGGCACAAGAATGCGCCCGGGAGGCAGAGGTTGCAGTGAGCCAGGGTCACGCCACTGCACGCCAGCCTGGGTGACAGAGTGAGACTCTGTCTCAAAGAAAAAAAAAAACCTATTTTGGCTGGACACACTGGCTCACAACGGTAATCAAAGCACTTTGGGAGGCTGAGGCAGGCGGATCCCTTGAGTCCAGGAGTCCGAGACCTGCTTGGGTGATATGGTAAAACCCCATCTCTACAAAAAAATACAAAAATTAGCTGATGGATGGTGGTGCAGGCCTGTAGTCTCAGCTACTTGGGAGGCTGAGATGGAAGGATTGCTTGAGCCAGGGAGACAGAGGCTGCAGTGAGCTGAGATGGCACCACTGTACTCCAGCCTGGGTGACAGAGCAAGACCCTGTCTCAAAAAAAATTTTTTTAAGTTACTTTAACAAGGGTCTGCACAGAATCATCTCGGTACCAGCTTCTCGCCCTTGAAGATAAGGATGTTGCCTTTCCTTCCAGTACTGGTTGGGGGTCTTTCACTCAGGAATTTCATCATCTTCTGCCTTTAAGAAACAGCACAAAGGTGAGAGTGATCATCTTGTTCTTGCTGTTTTTCAAGTGCCTTTAGCTTAAATAATCAGTGTGGATATTTTTAAATATTCTCTGCACCTTCTCCCTCCTGCTTTCCTCCTGGGAAGGTCTTTACTTTCCACTTGACTCAGAGCTTAGTGTTGACAATGAGATACCACTTCACACTCATTGCTGGGATTACAGGTGTGCACCACCGGACCCAGCCCTTCAAACAGATATTTGTACGCCAGTGTTCACAGCAGCAGTATTCATGATAGCCAAAAGGTAGAAACAACCCAAAAGTCCATCAATGGATAAATGGATACATAAAATGTGGTCTATCCATACAATGGACTATTTAGTCAGTCTTAAAAAGGAAGGAAATTGGGCTGGGTGCTGTGGCTCATGCCTATAATCTCAGCACTTTGGGAGACCAAAGCAGGTGGATCACCTGAGGTCAGCAGTTCAAGACCAGCCTGGCCAACCTGGTGAAACCTTGTCTCTACTAAAAATACAAAAATTAGTCAGACATGGTGGTGGGCACCTGTAATCCCAGCTACTTGGGAGGCTGAGGCAGGGGAATCATTTGAACCCAGGAGGTGGAGGTTGCAGTGAGCCAAGATAGTGCCACTGCACTCCAACCTCCAGCCTGTGCAACAGAGCAAGACTCTGTCTCAAAAAAAAAAAAAAAAAAAAAAGGAGGGAATTCTGGCATATACTACAACATGGATGAACCTTGAGGACATCAGGTTACATTGTGTTATGTGAAATAAGACTGTGGATGAAATACTATACGATTCCACTTACATGAAGTACTGAGATTAGTCAAATTCATAGAAACAAAAAGTAGAATGGTGGTTACCAGGGGCTAGGGCAAGGGGAAAGGAGAGTTGTTTAATGGGTGCAGTTTCAGATTTGCAAGATGAAAAAGGTTAGCAGTGTGAATATACTGAACACTACTGAACTGCCTATTCAAATATGGTTAAGATGGTAAACTTTATGTGTTTTTTACCAGAATAAAAAAATCCTTAAAGTTTGAAATGCATACAGAAGTGCTTATGAATAAAATGACTTGAGAGCTATGATTTGCTTTAAAATAGCCAATAAAAAAGAAGTATGTGAGTGATATGGTTTGGTTCTGTGTCCCCACCCAAATCTCATCTGGAATTGTAATCCCCAGGGAAGGACCTGGTGGGAGGTGATTGGATCATGGGGGTGGTTCCCCCCATGCTGTTCGCATGATAGTGAGTTCTCACAAGATCCAGTGGTTTAAAAGTAGCACTCCCGGCCAGGCACAGTGGCTCACGCTTGTAATCCTGGCACTTTGGGAGGCCGAGGCAGGCGGATCACGAGGTCAGGAGATTGAGACCACGGTGAAACCCCGTCTCTAGTAAAAATACAAAAAATTAGCCTGTAGTCCCAGCTACTCAGGAGGCTGAGGCAGGAGAATGGCGTGAACCCGGGAGGCGGAGCTTGCAGTGAGCCGAGGTCGAGATCGTGCCACTGCACTCCAGCCTAGGCTACAGAGCGAGACTCTGTCTACAAAAAAAAAAAAAAAAAAAAGTAGCACTCCCCACTCTGCTCTCTCTCTCTCCTGCTGCCATTTAAGACGTGCCTTGCTTCCCCTTTGCCTTCTGCCATGATTGTAAGTTTCCTGAGGCTTCCCAGCCATGTGGAACTACTAAACCTCCTTTCTTGATAAATTACCCAGTCTCAGGTAGTATCTTTATAGCAGTGTGAGAACAGACTAATACAGAGAATTGGTACCAGCTCTCACGAGATCTGATGATTATATAAGGGGGAGTTTTCCTACACAAGGTCTCTTCTCTTGTCTTGCCACCGTGTGAGACGTGCCTTTCACCTTTTGCCATGATTGTGGAGGCGTCCCCAGCCAGGTGGAACTGTAAATCCATTAAACCTTTATTTTCTTCCCAGTCTTGGGTATGTCTTTATCAGTAGCATGAAAACTGACTAATACATATGAAAATGCCTGGATATCCAGGCAGAAGTCTACTGCACCATGTCTGGGGGCTACACAGAGCAATGGGGCCCTGGGTCTGACCCATGAAACCATTTTTCTGTCCCAGGCCTCTGTGCCTGTGATGGGAGGGGCTGCCATGAAGATTCCTGATGTGCTCTGGAGACATTTTCCCCCATGGTCTTGGCCATTAACACATTTGGCTTTTTGTTACTTATGCAAATTTCTGCAGCTAGCTTGACTTCCCAGAAAATGAGGTTTCCTTTTCTACTACATGGTCAGGCTGCAAGTTTTCCAAACCTTTATGCTCTGCTTCCCTTTTAAACATAAGTCCCAATTTCAAACCATCTCTTTGTGAATGCACATGATAGAATGCTTTCAGAAAAAGCCACATTACCTCTTGAATGCTTTTCTGCTTAGAATTTTCTTCTGCCAGATAACCTAAATAAATAGTCTCTCTCAAGTTCAAAGTTCCACAGATGTCTAGGGCAGGGGCAAAATGCCACCAGTCTCTTTGTTAAAGCATAGCAAGAATTACCTTTGCTCCAGTACCCAGTAAGTTCCTCATCTCCATCTGAGACCACCTCAGCTTGGACTTCATTATCCATATCACTATCAGCATTTTGGTCAAAATCATTCAACAAGTCTCTAAGAAGTTCCAAGCTTTCCCACATCTTCCTGTCTTCTTCTGAGCGACCCCCCCAAACTGTTCCAACCTCTGCCTGTTATCCAATTCCAAAGTCACATCTATAGTTTCAGGTTATCTGTATAGCAGTACCCCTAGCAGAGGTTCTCCATGAGCCAAGATCATGCCACTGCACTCCAGCCTGGGTGACAGAACCAGACATCATCTCAAAAAAAAAAAAAAACAAAAAGAGAGAGCGAGCACAGATTTCAGATCCTATACCAACCTGCATGTATTATGTTCCAATAATCTGTTGTTTGTTTTTTTTTTTTTTTTTTGAGACGGGGTCTTGCTCTGTCACCCAGGCTGGAGTGCAGTGGCCGGATCTCAGCTCACTGCAAGCTCCGCCTCCTGGGTTCACGCCATTCTCCTGCCTCAGCCTCCCGAGTAGCTGGGACTACAGGCGCCCGCCACTTCGCCCGGCTAGTTTTTTGTATTTTTTAGTAGAGACGGGGTTTCACCGGGTTAGCCAGGATGGTCTCGATCTCCTGACCTTGTGATCCGCCCGTCTCGGCCTCCCAAAGTGCTGGGATTACAGGCTTGAGCCACCGCGCCCGGCCATGTTCCAATAATCTGTATTACCTTTTTTTTTTTTTTTTTTTTTTTTTTTGAAACAGGGTCTCCCTCTGTTGCCCAGGCTGGAGTAGAGTGGTGCAATCACAGCACAATGTAGGCCTTGAATTCCTGACTCAAGCAATCCTTCCGCCTCAGCTTCCCGAGTAGCTGGGATTATAAGCCTGAGCCATCATGCCAGGGCTATATCACTCTTCAAGTTTTCCAGTGGAGTCCAGGGATCAGTCAAGTTTGGGAACCACTAACTACATTATCCCTTCTCTGGATAGATGGAGAGGTAGACAGTGCCATTGTAGCAGTTAGGGGGCTGTCAGGAAGATCCGGACACTGAGGATGGTGGCTTTGGAAGTGGAAAAAGTTTTCATTAAACTGGTATATTGCCGGGCGCAGTGGCTCACGCCTGTAATCCCAGCACTTTGGGAGGCTGAGGCAGGCAGATCACGAGGTCAGGAGATCGAGACCATCCTGGCTAACACGCTGAAACCCCATCACTACTAAAAAAGACAAAAAAATTAGCCGGGTGTGGTGGCGGGCACCTGTAGTCCCAGCTACTCGGGAGGCTGAGGCAGGAGAATGGCGGGAACCTGGGAGGCGGAGCTTGCAGTGAGCCGAGATCGTGCCACTGCACTCCAACCTGGGCGACAGAGTGAGACTCCGTCTCAAAAATAAATAAATAAATAAATAATAAATGAACCGGTATACTGCCTCAACTTGCTCCTTGGCACCTGATGGTGGGCTAGCCTATGCAAGGCTCTTAGTATCCTTCCTAGCACAGCCTCACAGCATGTTAATTGCTGCTGCTGCTGCTGTTGTTATCACTGGAGAGAGCAGGAATCAGAGGCAGGTAGACACAGGTTCAAATTTTTTCTCCACCACCTTCTAGCCATGTGACTTTGAGAAAGTTACTTAAACTCTCTGAACCTGCTTCATCATCTATAAGATGGGGAAGATGATGACAACCATCACAGCAATAATAACTATATCAGAAGAGTGTTGTTAGGCTGAAAGACAACATATGTAAAGCACAGTGCTTGCACAATGCCAAGCGTAGAGAAACACTCAGCAAATGGTAGCTGGCAGCTGCTGTCAAGCACTTCCTAGAAACAGGAGCCTTACCCTTTAGAAGCCAAGAAGACGTGACCTTGCTAAAGTGTGGGTATGCCATCACCTGAAGGAGTCAAGAAACTATGCTTAGCTGTACTTTCCACTGAAGACTGTGTTTTTCCCAGGCTGGGAGAGGCTATGCTTTGCACACCTGTGCAGGGATCTGGGGTGGTGGAAGGTCAAGGTACAAAGAGCACAGGGCCTTGGGGAGCTACCCAGTGCCCTTCCAGGTCCCTTATACTGTCACCTCTGTGGCCGGGGCCGCAGAGGTCTGGGCTGTCAGAGTTAGCATGTCTCTTTCCAGGGGGAGAGGGTTGTGGCAGCAACCTGACCCCCTCCCCACCAGGTGCTTTGTCTAAACTCCAGCACGTGGAGTTTGTCCAGATTGTCCTTAGGAAGGCTTTCATGGGCTGGGGAAGGAGGGAAGTCGTAGGTTGAACTGAATCTCTTCCTTCCTCAAGGGACTTTCAGTACTCCCTGGCCTGAGATGGTAGCATGAGAACCAAATCCAACTCTTACCTTGGTCCTGGTGTGTGACTCTGGGGCAGTCACTTAACCTCTCTCAGCCTCAGCTGTCTTCTCTATAAAATGAAGTTTGTACTTGGACCTACCTCGACCTTTGTACCAGGTTCTTAGCATATGGGACCTGGGATGGAGTTAGCACTCGGTTAACAGTAATTCATAGCCGGGTGCAGTGCCTCACGCCTGTATTCCCAGCACTTTGGGAGACCGAGGCGGGTGGATCACTTGAGGCCAGGAGTTTGAGAACAGCCTGGCCAACATGGCAAAACACCATCTCTAATAAAAATACAAAAATTAGCCAGGCGTGGTGGCACATGCCTATAGTCCCAGCTACACAGGAGGCTGGGGCAAGAGAATCACCTAAACCTGTGAGGTGGAGGTTGCGGTGAGCCAAGATTGTGCCACTGCACTCCAGCCTGGATAAAAGGTTAATTAATAACTTTACTTGCAACCACAGCTGCTTCTCCTTCTTTGAGCCACCCCAGTCACCCACTTAGTGTCCTTCAGGCCTAAATCTAGGAGCAGTGCCTGGTCCTCTGTCTTGTTATGACCCCAAGGAACCCACATAAGAGGGACTGAAGATTTTGCTGGGCAAGGCTTCGCTGTGCTTGGGCAGACTCCACTCATTCTGGGGCTGCAGAGGCAGGGCCATTCAGTCAAGCTGATGCGGGATTCTGACCTACCCAAGGCCCCCCTTCATTAGTTCTCATAGCCCCCACCTCCCATGGGGCAGCCCTGAGACAGGCTCTGTGACAATCCACAGCAGCCCTATCCAACAGAAACTTCTGGGATCATGGAAACATTCTGTGGCTGCCAATCTGGCAGCCACCCACCACGTGTGTCTATGAGCCTCAAAATGTAGCTATTGTGACCAAGAAACTGAATTTTTAATGGTATTTCATTTTTATTTTTATTTATTTTTTGAGACAGGGTCTTGCTCTGTTGCCCAGGCTAGAGCACAGTGGCACAATCTTGGCTCACTGCAACCTATGCTTCCCGAGTTCAAGTGATTCTCCTGCCTCAGCCTCCCAAGTAGCTGGGATTACAGGTGCGCACCACCACACCCGGCTAATTTTGTATTTTTAGTAGAGATGGGGTTTCACCATGTTGGTCAGGCTGTTCTTGAACCCCTGACCTCAGGTGATCCACCTGCCTCGGCCTCCCAAAGCGTGAGCCACTGCGCCTGGCCCAGAAAAGAGATGATTAAACATAAAGCAGCCATGTGATGAAACAGCATTTTGCCTCTGTGGTCTTCCTCCCCTAAACCCATAACTCTAATCTAATTATGAGAAAAACATAGGACAAATTCCAATAGAGAGCTGGGCACAGTGGCTCACGCCTGTAATCCCAGCACTTTCGGAGGCCGATGCAGGCAGATCACGAGGTCAAGAAATCAAGACCATCCTGGCCAACATGGTGAAACCTCATCTCTACTAAAAATACAAAAATTAGGGGGACGTGGTGGTGCACGCCTGTAGTCCCAGCTACTCAGGAGGCTGAGGTGGGAGAATCACTTCAACCCGGGAGGCAGAGGTTGCAGTGAGCCGAGATCACACCACCGCACTCCAGCCTGGTGACAGAGTGAGACTCTGTCTCAAAAATAAATAAAAATAAATAAATAAAAATCAGCTGGGTGCAGTGGCATGTGCCTGTAATCCCGGCTACTCAGAGGCTGAGGCACAAAAATCACTTGAACCTGGGAGAAAGAAGTTGCAGTGAGCCGAGATTGTGCCACTGCACTCCAGCCTGGGCAACAGAGTGAGACTCCAACAAACACACACACACACACACACACACACACACACACAAATTCCAAGAAAGGGTCATCCTGACCAATACTCTTCAAAACTATCAAGGTTGCTGGGCACAGTGGCTCATGCCTGTGATCCCAATGCTTTGGGAGGCTTAGATGGGAGGATCACTTGAGGCCAGGAGTTCAAGACCAGCCTGGGCAACATAGGGAGACGCCTTGTCTCCAAAAAAAATTTTTTTTGATATGGAGTCTTGCTCTGTCGCCCAGGTTGGAGTCCAATGGAGCAATCCTGGCTCACTGCAAGCTCTGCCTCCTGGGTTCACGCCATTCTTCTGCCTCAGCCTCCCAAGTTGCTGGGACTACAGGTGCCCACCACCACCCCCGGCTTATTTTTTTATATTTAGTAGAGACAGGGTTTCACCGTGTTAGCCAGGATGGTCTCCATCACCTGACCTTGTGATCTGCCCGCCTCGGCCTCCCAAAGTGCTGGGATTACAGGTGTGAGCCACTGTGCCTGGCCCAAAAAAATTTTTTTAATTAGCCAGTTGTGGTGACACATGTCTGTAGTCCCCACTAATCGGGACGCTGAGGTGGGAGGATTGCTTGAGCCCAGGAGGTTGAGGCTGCAGTGAGCTATGATCGTGTCACTGCACATCAGCCTGGGAAACAGAGCGATACTTTGTCTCTAAAAACAAAACAAAACAAAACAAAAACAGATAAATAAATTAACCAGGCCCTCCTTACCCCACAGGGTTGTTGTAGAGGTCACATAGAAACAGAAGAGCACCAAGTTAACCAATTATAAATCTATAGCGAGAGAAGCAGATCAGAGACCAGGCAAGGTGGCTCATGCCTGTAATCCCAGCACTTTGGGAAGCTGAGGCGTGTGGATCACCTGAGGTCAGGAGTTTGAGACCAGCCTGACCAACATGGTGAAACCTTGTCTGTACAAAAAATACAAAAATTATCCAGGCATGGTGGCAGGTGCCTATAATTCCCAGCTACATGGGAGGCTGAGGCAGGAGAATTGCCTGAACCTGGGAGGCGGAGTTTGCAGTGAGCCGAGATTGTGCCACTGTACTCCAGCCTGGGTGATGAGAGCAAAACTCTGTCTCAAAAAAAAAAAAAAAAAAAAAAAGAGAGAGAGAGAAGCAGATGAGCAGTTACCAGAGGCTGAGGGAGTGTGACTGCTAATGGGTACAGGGTTTCTTTCTGGAGTGATGAAAATGTTCTGGAACCCCGTACAGGTGATGGTTGCACAACACTGTGAAGGTACTAAATGCCACTGAATTGTTTACTTAAACGTGGTTATGTTATGCAAATTTCACCAAAACAATGTTATATCGATATTTGATGTAACAGTTCTTTTTTTTTTTTTTTTTTTTTTTTTTTTTGAGATGGAGTTTTGCTCTTGTTCCCCAGGCTGGAGTGCAGTGGCACCATCTCAGCTCACCACAACCTCCGCCTCCAGGGTTCAAGCCATTCTCCAGCCTCAGCATTCCAAGTAGCTGGGATTACAGGCATGCGCCACCACACCTGGCTAATTTTGTATTTTTAGTAGAGACGGGGTTTCTCCATGTTGGTCAGGCGGGTCTTGAACTCCCCAACTCAGGTGATCTGCTGCCTCAGCCTCCCAAAGTGCAGGGATTACAGGCGTGAGCCACTGCGCCTGGCCTCTGATATGCCAGTTCTAATGTCCTTTAGTATTCTATAAATTAGATCCAGGCCTTTGGAATCCAAAGCCCAGGTTCTTCTCACAAACCCACACTGCAGAGGGGAGTGGTGGGATAAAATAAACCCTGTGTCTTGGAATCAGACAGATCTAAACTGGAGCCCTATTTTGTCATCTGCCAACTGTGTGATCTTGGGCAAGTTACCGCACCTCTCTGAACCTGTCTCTTCATCTGCAAGCTGCATGACTGATGGGACTATTCAACTAGACCCAGTGCACAGATTCAGGCACTTGAGACATGGAGGCTGCAGGCAGCAATCTTTTTTTTTTTCCTTTTGAAATAGGGTCTCACTCTGCTGCAGAGGCTCAGTCACGGTTCATTGCAGCCTTGACCTCCCTAGATCACGAGATCCTCCCACCTCAGCCCCGAGTTGCTGGGATCACAGGTGCAATCCATCACCACACCTGGTTAACATTTTTTTTTTTTTTTTAAGAGATGAGGTCTCTCTATGTTGCCCAGGCTGCACTTCCTTCTTGTCTCCCTTATCCCAGCGTCCGACTGAACTGATGGCTTTGCTTTCCCCAACCAGCCCATGAAGCTGGGTTGAGTACAAAGTGGTGGGTATGAGGGTCAAGATTGTGAGCTCTGAAAACTCCAGAAACCATCCCTTTGGTTAACAGTTGCTAAGGACAAATGCGTAACATGTTTTCCAACGATCCCTTGCTGGCAAATCGTCAGGGTCATTCCAGCAACAGATTCAAGGCCAGCCCCAGACTCAGCCAAGAGCAAAGCAAAGCAAACACTCCAGCCTTATCTGGGCAGGGGTGTGTGGAGACGGACTATAAGACTATAACCAAAACTGGTCATCTCAGTTCTCCTCTCACCTCCTTGACTGCAGGATGAAACTGCTTGTGCTGGCTGTGCTGCTCACAGGTAGGCAAGTGTCCCGGGCTCCGCCCGCCTTTCTCTCCCAAGTGAGCTAAGATCTAACTCCTCCGGAATGGGGGCCACAGGCCACACTAGACAGGGCTGGCCAGCCCCGCAGTCTCAATTCGAGGTTCCCAGTGGGGCTTAAGGGCTCCTCTATTGGGGTTCCCTCAAGGCTGGCACCTTTTCAACCTGCAAGTCTGAACTCAGATTGCGTGAGCTAAGAAAGCTTGCCTTTATTTTCTTTTTCCAGACAGGGTCTTCTTGTTCTATCGCCCAGGCTGGAGTTCGGTGGCGTGATCATAGCTCACCGCAGCTTCCAACTCGTGGGCTCAAGTGATCCTCCCACCTTAGTCAACTAAGTAGTTAGGCCAACCTCCCATTTATTTTATTTTATTTTATGTTATTATTTTAATTTTTATTTCACTTTATTTTATTTTTGAGACAGGGGCTCACTCTGTCACCCAGGCTGGAGTGCGGTGGCGTGATCTCAGATCACTACAACCTCCGCCTCCTGGTTTCAAATAATTCTCTTGCCTCTGCCTCTCAAGTAGCTGGGACTTGTAGCTCTCAAGTAACTGGCACACACCACCATGCCCGGCTAATTTTTTTTGTATTTTTTTAGTAGAGACAGGTTTTCACCATGTTGGCCAGGTTGGCTGACCTCCCTTTCAGTTTCTCCTCATCCTGCTCTATCTTTCCCCTTTCTAATGGAGTATCCAGTTTCCTTACTTATCACATTTATTATTATTATTATCATTTTTTTTTTGAGACAGAGTCTTGCTCTGTCACCAAGGCTGGAGTGCAGTGGTGCGATCTTGGCTCACTGCAAGCTCCGCCTCACGGGTTCACGTCATTCTCCTGCCTCAGCCTCCCCAGTAGCTGGGACTAAAAGCGCCCGCCACCACGCCCGGCTAATTTTTTGTATTTTTAATAAAGACGGGATTTCACCGTGTTGGCCAGGATGGTCTCTATCTCCTGACCTCGTGATTCCCCTGCCTCGGCCTCCCAAAGTGGTGGGATTACAGGCGTGAGCCACTGCGCCCAGCCTTATCACATTTATTATTGTTTTTCTCTCCCACTAGGTTGTAAGCTCCATGAGGTTAGAGAGTATTATTATTATTATATCTGTTCACTGCTATATCTCTAGCTCCTAGGACACAGCCTGGCACGTAATAAGTGCTCAATAAATATTCACTGGATAAACAATGCAGATAGTTTAAAACTATCTGGCCTAGGGAGGCTGAGGCAGGAGAATGGCATGAACCCGGGAGGTGGAGTTTGCAATGAGCCGAGATCGTGCCACTGCACTCCAGCATGGGTGATAGAGCGAGACTCCATCTCAAAACAAACAAACAAACAAAAACTATCAGGCCTAGCTGGGTGGCACATGCCTGTAATCCTAGCACACTTCAGGAGACTGAGGCCGTAGGATCCCTTGAGTCCAGGAGCCCAGAGACCAGCCTGGGCAATATGGCAAAACCCCGTATCCACAAACAACACAAAACATTACTGGGGTGTGGTGGCCCATGCTTGTAGACCCAGCTACTTGGAAGACTGAGTTACAGCGAGCCATGATTGCACCACTGCACTCCCCCGGGAGCAACAGAGTGAGATCCAAAAAGAAGAAGAAAAAGAATATATATATATATACGTACACACACACACACACACACACATATAAACTTTATATATATAAAGTTTTCATTTAAAAAAAAAAAAAAAACCTCTACCCACTTTCACTTCACCAGGTTCCTGGGTCCAACGGTCTTCGGAGGAGGCAGCTGGCAGGGGTCAGGGAGGCAGCATGGGGCCCGAGGGAGCAGGAAGGCAGTGTGTCCCCGGGGTGCTGGCAGACCGATTTGAACTCTGGCTATGTCTTCTTGCAGTGGCTGCCGCCGAGAGCGGCATCAGCTCTCGGGCCGTGTGGCAGTTCCGCAAATTGATCAAGTGTGTGATCCCGGGGAGCGACCCCTACTTGGAATACAACAACTACGGCTGCTACTGTGGCTTGGGGGGCTCAGGCACCCCCGTGGATGAATTGGACAAGTAAGTGATCCGCCTGGAGGAAAACCGGAGTGCCTGCCGGGGGCGGGGCGGGGCATACACCAAGGATCTCATGAGGCATACAAAGGGGACTTGCATATCTGCTAAGGATAACATATTTTCACCTCTTGTCATATAAAGAAATACGTTCCAAGAGGACCCTGTAGCGAACGCTCCCCGTTAGAGATGGAAACAATGACCGACATGCAAAACAGTGGGGGATGCTGCCCTCCAGTGGCAGAATGTGGCAACAGTAAACATCACAGCAACAATCCACGTGTCATTTTCTAGCAGCTGTTAAGTGTCACACTGCACCTTCTGATTACAGGATTTTACTGTATGCTTGCAACCATGTTAAAAATCGCTTTCAGGCCAAGCGCGGTGGCTCATGCCTGTTATCCCAGCACTTTGGGAGGCCAAGGCGGGTGGATCACTTGAGGTCAGGAGTTCGAGACCAGCCAGGCCAACATGGTGAAACTCTGTCTCTACCAAAAACACAAAAATTAGCCGGACGTGGTGGTGAGCGCCTGTAATCCCGGCAACTTGGGAGACTGAGTCGGAGGTTGCAGTGAGCCAAGATCGTGCCACTGCAGTCCAGCCTGGGTAACAGAGCAAGACTCTGCCTCGAAAAAAAAAAAAAAAAATGCTTCCAATAAATATATGATAAAAGGACTTATATTTTTTCAAGCCATAGGATCATTTCTCCTGGAGCATCTTGGCGAAGTCATCCCCACCTGTTCCTGAGAGTGGGCAGGTGAGGGCTGACCTATTGCTCTGCCCTTACTACTATCTCAGCTGTCCCTCCCACTTTCCAGGTGCTGCCAGACACATGACAACTGCTACGACCAGGCCAAGAAGCTGAGCAGCTGTAAATTTCTGCTGGACAACCCGTACACCCAAACCTACTCATACTCGTGCTCTAACTCTGAGATCACCTGCAGCAGTAGGTTTACCCCTTCCTTGACCTATGAATTCTAGTAGGTTCTCAGTAGGCTGGGGAGAAATAATAGTAATAACAGCCATGATTTAGTGATAATTTTCTTGGTTCTGGGCAGTGTCTCCTTTAATCCTCACAACACTATGGGATAGGTACAATTATTATCCTCGCTTAACAGATAAGAAAACTGAGGCTCAGAAGGCTGAGCTATTTGCCCAAGATCACACAGCTTGTAAGTGGTGATGGTTTGTTTTTTGTTGTTGTTATTTAGAGGCAGGGTCTTGCTCTGTCACCCAGGCATGAGCACAGCGGTGCAACCATAGCTCACTGCAGCCTCAACCTCCTGAGCTCAAGGGATCTGCTGACCTCAGCCTCCCAAGTAGCTGGGACTACAAGCGTGTACCACCATGCCTGGCTAATTTTTAAATTTTTTTGTAGAGACGGGGTCTCACTACATTGGCCAGACTGGGCTTGAACTCCTGGCTTGAAGCAATCCTCCCACCTTGGCCTCCCAAAGTGCTGGGATTACAGGCATGAGCTACCATGCCTGGCCACTTATTTCTTTATATTGCATCTTTCCAATAGAATGTAAGATCCACAGAACAGGGATTACTGTCTATTTTCTTCCTTTTTTTTTTTTTTTTTTTTGAGACAGAGTCTCACTCCATCACCACAACCTCCACTCAGCTCACCGCAATCTCTGCCTCCCAGGTTCAAGCAATTCTCCTGCCTAAGCCTCCTGAGCAGCTGGAATTACAAGCGTGCACCACCATGCTCTGCTAATTTTTTGTATTTTTAGTAGAGACGGGGTTTTACCATGTTGCCCAGGCTGGTCTCAAACTCCTGACCTCAAGTGATCTGCCTGCCTCGGCCTCCCAAAGTGCTGGAATTATAGGCATGAGCCACCATGCCTGGCCGATTACTGTCTATTTTCTTTATTGCTATATCCCCAGATCTAGAGCAGTGCCTGGCATATAGTAGGTGCTCAATAAATAATTGATGAATGCATAGCCTAGATATGCATTCGTTTTCTTTTTTAAAAACGATCTTGACAGCTTTGCAGAATAGATACAATCTTGCATTCTGCCTTTTCACTTATCACCTTGTCATGACTTTTTCATATTGCCTCAGACCTTTATTGTTTCTATTTTTTCCATTGTTACTATTTTAATCACTGAATAATATGGCTTAATTTGCTTATACATCCTCCTGTTCCACTTTAGAAGGCCAAATTTACAAATCTGTTGAAAGCTATGAACCCTCTCCCCAGGGAAATACACGTATGTATACACACACACACACACACACGCGCGCGCGCGCACACACAATTTCTTTTTAATGTTTGCAACTAGGACAAGAAACCTCCAGTAGAGGACGTTTGTTCATATTAATTAAAAATAACTCAGTTGAACACAGTGACTCACGCCTATAATCCCAGTACTTTGGAAGCCCAAGGTGGGTGGATCACTTGAGGTGAGGAGTTCGAGACCAGCCTGGTCAATATGGTGAAACCCCATCTCTACTAAAAATACAAAAATTAGCCAGGTGTAGTGATGCACACCTGTAGTCCCAGCTACTTGGGAGGCTGAGGCAAGAGAATTGCTTGAACCTGGGAGGCGGAGGTTGCAGTGGCCGAGATCATACCACTGCACTCCAGCCTGGGTGACAGAGTGAGACTCTGTCTCAAAAAAATAAATAAATAAAATAAAGTATTGGAGAGAAACAAAACTAATAAGATTCCTGAAAGTAAGCAGAGATACATAAATTACATGTAATAAAGTTTAAATGCATTTTAAATGTAATCTTATTGTTTATTTTGGTTACAAAAGTAAACAAGCCAAAAATAATGCAACTTTAAACTTTACATAAATATCTATTTTGGAAAGTGGAAGGCATCTATAATCCTGCTACCCAAAGACAACCAGTTACATATTCCTCCAGATTTTTGGGACATACACTAGCTTTTTTTATTTGGGAAAATTTCCATGTGCAGGCATACCTAATTTTTCTAAATGTCTATGTAGTATTCAATTTAAGGATGTTCCGTAATTTTAAAAATACATGCTTTAAAGTAGAGAAACTAGGCTGGGCATGGTGGCTGAAGCCTGTATTCCAGCACTTTGGGAGGCTGAGGCAGGTGGATCACTTGAGGTCTGGAGTTCGAGACCAGCCTGGCCAACATGGTGAAACCCCCTCTGTACTAAAAATACAAAAATTAGCTGGGCATGGTGGCGAGCACCTGTAGTCCCCGCTACTCGGGAGGCTGAGGCAGGAGTATTACCTGAACCCAGGAGACGGAAGTTGCAGTCAGCTGAGATCGTGCCATTGCACTCCAGCCTGGGCAACAAGAGGGAAACTCCATCTTAAAAACAAAACAGCCGGGCGCGGTGGCTCAAGCCTGTAATCCCAGCACTTTGGGAGGCCGAGACGGGCGGATCACGAGGTCAGGAGATGGAGACCATCCTGGCTAACACGGTGAAACCCCGTCTCTACTAAAAAAGACAGAAAACTAGCCGGGCGAGGTGGCAGGCGCCTGTAGTCCCAGCTGCTCGGGAGGCTGAGGCAGGAGAATGGCGTGAACCCGGGAGGCGGAGCTTGCAGTGAGCTGAGATCCGGCCACTGCACTCCAGCCTGGGCGGCAGAGCGAGACACCGCCTCACAAAAAAAAAAAAAAAAAAAAAAAAGACAAAAAAAACACAAGATGCCCAGATAAATTTGACTCTCAGCTAAGCAATGGATAATTTTTTGGGGGGTATATGTCCCAAATATTGCATTCATTGTTTATCTTAAAGTCAAATTTAACTGGGCATCCTGATGTATTTGTATTCGCTTAATCTGTTAGCCCTAAATGTGCATCAGTGGAATGGCTGCCGGCTTGTTGCAGTTAATTCTTCTTGCCCCTGGATTGTACAAAACAGGGTCCACCTTGGCTCAGTCCTCTCCTCTTGTCCCTCTCCAGGCAAAAACAAAGAGTGTGAGGCCTTCATTTGCAACTGCGACCGCAATGCTGCCATCTGCTTTTCAAAAGCTCCATATAACAAGGAACACAAGAACCTGGACAGCAAGAAGTATTGTCAGAGTTGAATATCACCTCTCAAAAGCACCACCTCTACCTGCCTCAACTCACACTGTGCCCTCCAATAAAGCACCTTGTTGAAAGACCTCATGTTTGGATATTGTTTTATTCTCTCTCTATAAACTAGGTCTCTGCCTAGTCTTTTATTTACTTTTATTTATTTATTTATTTATTTATTTATTTATTTATTTATTTTGAGGCGGATTCTTGCTCTGTCGCCCAAGCTGGAGTGCAGTGACACGACCTTGGCTCACTGCAACCTCTGCCTCCCAGGCTGAAGCGATCCTCCCGCCTCATCCTCCCAGGTAGCTGGGACCACAGGCATGCACCACCATGCCTGGCTAATTTTTGTATTTTTTTGTAGAGACAGAGTTTCACCATGTTGCCCTGGCTGGGCTCAAACTCCTGAGCTTAAACGATCCGCAGGGCTCGGCCTCGCAAAGTGTTGGGATTACATGCGTGAGCCGCTGCGCCTGGCTACTCTGCCTAGTCTTTTGTAAATATCATTTCTTCCAGCCTTGGAAGCTAAGTTGAATTAGAAAGACACTTCCAGGAAGCAAGCAAGCACCTTGAAACCTGAGTAATGATTAACAATCACCATCTACGAATTATTTACTCTGTACCAGGACTGTGTGTCCGTAAATCCTCTTGACAGCCCTATGAGGTATTGGCACTATTAGCAAATATTATTTTCCTATACTGAAGCTCAACAGGAGAGGTCACTTCCAGAGCTATCATCTAGTAAGCAGCAGAGAAGGAATTTGAACCAAGCAAGTCTAACAACACAAAACACATGCTGAACCACTGCCCTTCCCTGTCTGAAGTGGTAGGCTTTCGTTTGAGCCAGACCTTGCCCCCATCTCATGATTCTGCCTTCATTTTCAACTGTATTAAACCATTTTTCTTCAACGACTTTCTTTTCTAAATAAAAGACTTCACCACACTCTACAAGCTAATTTTGACACTATAGTCATGAAATATAATAAACATTAACAAGCCGGGCATGGTGGCACGCACCTATGGTCCTAGCTACTCAAGAGGCTGAGGCAGGAGGATCTCTTGATCCCGGGAGTTTGAGGCTGCAGTGAGCTATGATCACATCACTGCACTCCAGCCTGGGTGAAAGAGTGAGACCCTGTTTCAAGCTACTAGGGAGGCTGAGGTGGAAGGATCCCCTGAGCCCAGGAGCTGGAGGCTGCAGTGAGCTGTCATCATGCCACTCACTCCAGGCTGGGTGACAGAGAGACACGCTATCTCAAACACACACACACAAAAAACCCAAACAAAAACAAAACAAAACAAAAAACCAATAACAGCTTGCATTTCTTGAGCACTTATTGCATACTTCCTTGTTCTGAGTTTTCCACATCTCATCTCATTAAATGTTCAAACCAGTTCTGTGATATTGATATCAATATCAATTGATATTGATATGTTGGTATTTCATGGATGAGGAGCTACAAATTCAGAGAAGTTAAGTCATTTGTCCAAGATCACACAAATGGCAAGATCAGGATTTGGCCAGGTCTGTCTGATGGCAGTGCCTGAGCTCTTAACCACTAAGTCACTCAGTTCAATTCCTCTGTTAGTATTTATGACTATATTGACATTGAAATTCACCAGGCCAGGGGCAGTGGCTTACGCCTGTAATCCCAGCACTTTGAGAAGCCTAGGCAGGCAGATCACTTGAGGCCAGGAGTTTGAGACCAGCCTGGCCAACATGGCGAAACCTCATCTCTACTAAAAAATACAAAATTTAGCTGGGCATGGTGGCGTGCACCTGTAATCCCAGCTACTCGGGAGACTGAGACAGAAGAATCGCTTGAACCCTGGAGGCAAAGGTAGAAGTGAGCCGAGATCACGTCACTGCACTCCAGCCTGGGTGACAGAGTGAGACTCTGTCTCAAAAAAAAAAAAAAAAAGTTGAGAAAGGACCATAGGAACTATCAAAAGGCACCATTAAGCAGTTTCAGACCATTGGAAACTGACAGAACAGCCACCACTTCTGGGTATGTGGTAGGCAGTAAAAGACCTTCTTCCATTTGAAGAAAGGAGTGTGTGTGGACTTACCTTTTGGCATAATTACTCCCTCGTTTTATTTATTTATTTATTTATTTATTTATTTATTTAATTTTTTGAGATGGATTCTCACTCTGTCACCAGGCTGGAGTCCAGTGGCGCAATCTCGGCTCACTGTAACCTCTGCCTCCCGGGTTCAAGCGATTCCCCTGCCTCAGCCTCCTCAGTAGCTGGGACTACAGGTGCGCGACACGACGCCCAGCTAATTTTTTGTATTTTAATAGAGATGGGGTTTCATCATGTTGGCCAGGATGGTCTCGATCTCCTGACCTCGTGATCTGCCCACCTTGGCCTCCCAAAGTGCTGGGATTACAGACGTGAGCCACCGTGCCCGGCCCCTCATTTTAGTCATCCATCCAATGATTATTTACTGAACACTTACTCTGGGCCAGGAACCATACAAAATGCTGAGGATACAATGTATTTGGGGCTGACCACAAGACAATGATTTAGTGTTAGTATCTGTCTACAATTCAGTCTGCTCTGAGACTTTTTTTCCTACTCTTCAAACTGGCATCCTTATATATATTACGCTGTATGCTCCAGATGGTGTCATGTCTTTTGCACAATAACCTTGTCATCCTTGAAGTTCTATAGTTGTAGGTACTGTTATATCCACATCTGATGGATAAGGAAACTGGCTTAAAGATGCAAGGGATTGCCAAAAGTCATTCCTGGGTGGCACAGCTGACCTTGGAACCCAAATCCAGATAATTCAGAGAAGTGCTATCAGATTGTGAACTTGTTTTTTTTTTTTTTTTTTTGAGACAGAGTCTCGCTCTGTCGCCCAGGCTGGAGTGCAGTGGCGTGATCTCGGCTCACTGCAAGCTCCGCCTCCCGGGTTCACGCCATTCTCCTGCCTCAGCCTCCCAAGTAGCTGGGACTACAGGCGCCCACAACCGCGCCCGGCTAATTTTTTGTATTTTTAGTAGAGACGGGGTTTCACCGTGGTCTCGATCTCCTGACCTTGTGATCCGCCCGCCTCGGCCTCCCAAAGTGCTGGGATTACAGGCTTGAGCCACCGCGCCCGGCCAGATTGTGAACTTGTTGAAGGCAGAGCGAGGTGTCTTAGCCACTTTTGTTTCTCTACCTGCCTATAGGAGACACTCAATAAATGATTGCTGAATGCTAAATGAAGCGTTGGTCATCAGTGCTCAGGGTCTTTTTAATTCTTTGGCAGGCAAGAATGGAACTATTCTCAAATTCAAATTCAACAAGCATAAACTGAAGAACCCTTCTTTGCATACTGTGCTATGAAGAATTTCAAGGGATGCAAAATCAAGTTAGACCTGGCCTTAGTCTTCAACGAAATGTGAAGGCCATAAAAAAGTATTTCTTCAGTGAAAAGAAATTGCAAGTCCCTGTTGGATGGAAGAAAAGTTGGCTTTTAGGAAAATGGTGCTTACTTTTTTTTTTTTTTTTTTTTTAAGATGACAGAACAAACAAGAGAGAGAGCAGTCACAGGGCTACTAAAGGCCCTAAAGATATCCTCTGATGTAAAAATCTATCTCTTGGGCCGGGTGTGGTAGCTCAGGCCTGTAAATTCCAGCACTTTGAGAAGCCGAGGCTTGCTTGAGTCCAGCCTGGACAACACAGTGAAATCCCGTCTCTACAAAAAATCAACAAGGTGTTGCATGGCTGTAGTCCCGGCTACAGGCGCAATGGGAGTATCACCTGAGCCCAGAAGGTTGAGGCTGCAGTGAGGCTGCACTCTGGCCTGGGTGACAGAAAGAGACCCTATCTCAAAAAAAAAAAGAAAAAAGAAAACAAACATAAAACCAACAACAAAATAACCCACCTCTTTTTCATTATCAAGGCTCGGGAAAGAGAATAAATTCCCTTAATAATCTTTAAATGAACATTTGGATGAAAGTAGGATATGCAAAACTAATTTAATGGCTAGGATGATTTGAATGAAGAAATAAGGAAATAAGCTGGATAGAGTAATTTGATGGAGAGATTACAAATTCCAGCAACCACATTGTCTTCGCAATGTCTACCGTATCACATATGTTCGTTAAATAATTGTTCAGCGAAGTTAGTGTGACGTACTGTTTCGCGGAAGCCAAGGAGAAAAAGCCACGTGGCCGTATTTACCTTTTCATGTCACGTAATGCTGCGTGCCCAACCCGATCAACCTCTAGTCCACCGCCCCCCATCCTCCGCCAAAGGATGTGATTGTGATTGGATAGCTTATGAGCACGTCGCTCTCGATCTCTCTTTTCTATTGGTCAATAGCGGCCCAGCCCCCCCGGTCTACTTATGCCCCTCCCCGGCCCAGGCCCCGCCCCTCTGGCTTGCCCAAGAAACCTGAGTCGGCGCAGGCGCAGTGGCTGGTAATGGTCACCCCCACCCCCAGTGGCGTCCGCGTGAGGTGGCAAAGGGTCCTGTCTGTAGCTTCCTGGGGTCCTGGCGGCGCTCTTCTCCTGGGCCAGAATCCAGCAGGAAGGACAGAATGGGCGCTAGAGTGTGAAAAGAGGGCGAACTCACGTGGATGTGACTCTCCGGGTCGCTCTTCCCTGTCCCCCAGCTCCCCCTGCCGGTTTCCTGTGGGCATCGCCTTCATTGCCTTTATCCCGGGGACGGATTAGCGGGTAGGGAAAGTGGGGTGCAGGGAACAAAGGGGAGCTGAGAGAACAGATGGCCAAGCAGAGAGGCGAGGGGATGTTGGGCGAGCCACAGGCCTCTGAGGCGCCCCAAATCTACACTTAAATTTCCACCCCCACATTGAAGGAGGAAAAAAAACCGAAGAGATTTGCTGGTCTAACCTCCATGCTTTTGTATGTTGTTTCCTACCTTTTCCTACCTGGTGAAGGCATGTTTACCTTTCAGAACCCAGCCTGGGTCACTTCTGGAAGTTTCTTGAGCTTTGTCCTTCTTCCCCAGGTACAGCTGCTGTTACCCCACCGGGTTTCTACAGCAGAAAGTCCGAGAGCGAACTCAGAACTGGACTGGCCTTCATTCCTGGCCTAGTCACCCTCTTGGTGACCTTGGGCAGGTTACCCGAAATAATAGTGCCCATATTGTAGGGTTGGGGGAATTAAGTGTGCAAATATGTTGTGTAAATGCTTTCTAAGTGCTTGTTGTATAGTAAATGTTCAATAAATATTATTTTCCTAAGGTGAAGGAGAGGAAAGGATAACGCACTTAAATTTTTCTTTAGAAAGTCTATTACATTAAGCAAGCCTTGGTTTGTCATCTTTTTCTATTTTTTTTTTTTTTTTTACTTTTTATTACTATTATTTTTATTTTATTTTATTTTATTTTTTGAGACGGAATTTTGCTCTTGTTGCCCAGGCTGGAGTGCAATGGTGCGATCTCAGCTCACTGCAACCTCCGCCTCCCAGGTTCAAACGATTCTCCTGCCTCAGCCTCCCAAGTAGCTGGGATTACAGGCGCCGGCCACCATGCCCAGCTGATTTTGTGTTTTTAGTAGAGAGGGGGTTTCACCATGTTGGTCAGTCTGGCTGGTTTCGAACTCCTGACCTTGGGTGATCCACCCACCTCGGCCTCCCAAAGTGCTGGGATTACAGACTCATGTGAGCCACCGCGCTGGGCCTATTAGTAGTAGTAGTAGTAGTAGTTTTTTTTTTTTTTTTTTTTTTTTTTAGATGGAATCTCACTCTGTCGCGCAGGCTAGAGTGCAGTGGCGCTATCTCGTCTCACTGCAAGCTCCGCCTCCCAGGTTCACGCCATCCTCCTGCCTCAGCCTCCCGAGTAGCTGGGACTGCAGGCACCCACCACCATGCCCGGCTAATTTTTTGTATTTTTCAGTAGAGACGGGGTTTCACTGTGTTAGCCAGGATGGGCTCGAACTCCTGACCTCATGATCCACCCTCCACCCGCCTCGGCCTCCCAAAGTGCTGGGATTACAGGTGTGAGTCACCGCGCTGGCCTTTTTTTTTTTTTTTTTTTTTTTTTTGAGATGGAGTTTTGCTCTATCACCCAGGCCAGAGTGCAGTGGCATGATCTTGGCTCACTGCAGCCTCTGCCTCCTCGACTCAAGCAGTTCTTCAGCCTCAGCCTCCTAAGTAGTGGGATTACAGGCACTGGCCACCACGCCCGGCTAATTTTTGTATTTTTAGTAGAGACGGTTTTCACCATGTTGGCCAGGCTAGTCTGGAACTCCTGACCTCAGGTAATCGGCCCACCTCGGCCTCCCACCGAGCCCTGTTTGCAATCTTTTTTTTTTTTTTTTTTTTTTTTTTTTTAAGACGGAGTCTCGCTCTGTAGCCCAGGCTGGAGTGCAGTGGCCGGATCTCAGCTCACTGCAAGCTCTGCCTCCCGGGTTCACGCCATTCTCCGGCCTCAGCCTCCCGAGTAGCTGGGACTACAGGCGCCCGCCACCTCGCCCGGCTAGTTTTTGTATTTCTTAGTAGAGACGGGGTTTCACCGTGTTAGCCAGGATGGTCTCGATCTCCTGACCTCGTGATCCGCCCATCTCGGCCTCCCAAAGTGCTGGGATTACAGGCTTGAGCCACCGCGCCCGGCCTGCAATCTTTTTTAAAAGAGACAAACAGGTACACTTTGGGAGGCCAAGGCGGATGGATCACGAGGTCAGGAGATGGAGACCATCCTGGCTAACACGGTGAAATCCCATCTCTACTAAGAAAAAAATACAAAAAAAATTAGCCGGGCATGGTGGCGGGCGCCTGTAGACCCAGCTACTCGGGAAGCTGAGGCAGGAGAATGGCGTGAACCCGGGAGGCGGAGGTTGCAGTGAGCCGAGATTGCGCCACTGCACTCCAGCCTGGGCGAGAGAGCAAGACTGTGGTCTCAAAAAAAAAAAAAAAAAAAAAAAAGCGACAAACAGGTACACAAAAAGGATATGAAGCTCTGGGGAAGATGATTGTGAAGTCTAGTTAAAGAAGCTGGGCGCAGTGGTTCACAATGTAATCCCAGCCCTTCAAAAGGCCAAGGTAGGCGGATCACTTCAGGCCGGAAGTTCAACATGGCGAATCCCCGTCTCTACTAAAAATACTAAAATTAGCCAGGTGTAGAGACCCACGGGTGTAATCCCAGTTACTCGGTGGCTGAGGCACAAGAATTGCTTGAACCCGGGAGGTGAAAGTTGCAGCGAGCCGAGATCATGCCAGTGCACTCCAGCCTGGGCTACAGAGTGAGATTCTGTCTCAAAAAAAGCACTCAATGTGGGCCAAAGGCAGATATGATGATTTCCTTTTCCATCATCCTGTCCATCTCCTAATGATAGTGACTGCATTTCCTTATTATGTGCCAGGTACTGTGCTACAAGCTTCACATGCATCATTGCCCTGCTTAATCTTAAAACCAACCCAATGAGGTAGCCACTATTATCTTCATCTACAAAGAGCCTGAAGTTAGACAAAAATAACCTGCCCAAGTCTTCTAACTAGTAAGTAGAAAAACTGGGATTGAGGCTGGGTAAGGTGACTCACACCTGTAATCCCAGCACTTTGGGAGACCAATGTGGGAGGATCGCTTGAGTCCAGGAGTTTGAGACCAGCCTGGGCAACATAGTGAGATCCTGTCTTTACAAAAAATTCAGAAATTTATCCAGGCATGGTGGTACGCACCTGTAGTCCCAGCTATGTGGGAGGATTCCTTGTGCCAAGGAGGTTGAGACTGCAGTGAGCCCTGTTCCTGCCATTGCACTCCAGCCTGGGTGACAGCAAGACCCTGTCTCAAAAAAAAAAGGTGGGGGACGTTGAAATCCAAGTCAATCTATAACCTAAGAGTTGTTTTGTTTTGTTTTTGAGACAGTCTCACTCTGTCACCCAGGCTGGAGTGCAGTGGCACGATCTTGGCTCACTGCAGTCTCTCCCTCCCAGGTTCAAGCGATTATTGTTTTTTGTGTTTTTTTTTTTTTTTGAGACGGAGTCTCGCTGTGTCCCCCAGGCTGGAGTGCAGTGGCGTGATCTCGGCTCACTGCAAGCTCCGCCTCCCGGGTTCACGCCATTCTCCTGCCTCAGCCTCCTGAGTAGCTGGGACTACAGGCGCCCACTACCGCGCCTGGCTAATTTTTTGTATTTTTAGTAGAGACGGGGTTTCACCGTGGTCTCGATCTCCTGACCTTGTGATCCGCCTGCCTCGGCCTCCCAAAGTGCTAGGATTACAGGCGTGAGCCACCGTGCCCGGCCGATTATTGTTCTTGTGAAACCCCTCAGTACTGGGCAATCTCTGACAGTTGGTCACGCTGCCTAGGAGTGTTGGATTTCCTATTGGTCCTTCCTCTGATCCACTCAGAAAAACTTTAGTTCACTTCTGCAAAAGTAGTAGCTGGGATTACAGGTGTGCACCATCACACCTGGCTAATTTTTGTATTTTTAGTAAAGACAGAGTTTGGCATGTTGGCCAGGCTGGTGTCAAACTCCTGGCCTCAAGTGATCCACTCACCTTGGCATCCCAAATTGCTGAGATTACAGGCATGAGTCACTTCACCTGACTACCTAAGAGTTTTAATTCCATGCTATATTCCTTTTCTAATAAATTGAGAAAAAGACAAAAAAAGAAAAACCTAGGCTGGGCACGATGGCTCACACCTGTAATCCCAGCACTTTGGGAGGCCGAGGCGGGCAGATTGCTCGAGGTCAGGAGTTCAAGACCAATCTGGCCAACATAGCGAAGCCCCGTCTCTACTAAAAATACAAAAAATAGCTAGGTGTGGTGGCAGGTGCCTGTAATCCCAGCTACTTGGGAGGCTGAGGCAGGAGAATCACTTGAAACTGGGGCGGGGGTGAGGGTGGGGGCGGGGGTGCAGAGGTTGCAGTGAGTGAGATCGTGCCATTGCAGTCCAGCCTGGGTGACAGCGCTAGACTCTGTCTCCAAAAAAACAAAACAAAACAAAACAAAAAACCTCCTTTCTTGGATTAGTCTAATTTCTTTCTTCATGAAGTAGAAATTACCTGTATTGTGACATAAACGTTAAGTAAAAAATCTATATCTCAAAGCAGTGTATTGAATCTCAGCAAGGATAATATATTTTGAATTAATTATTATATCTGGGCAGTCGGGTGCGGTGGCTCATGCCTGTAATCCTAGTACTTAGGGAGGCTGAGGCGGGTGGATCATGAGGTCAGGAGATCAAGACCATCCTGGCTAACTTGGTGAAACCCCGTCTCTACTAAAAAAAATACAAAAAAATTAGCCAGGCATGGTGGCGGGCACCTGTAGTCCCAGCTACTCGGAGGCTGAGGCAGGAGAATGGCGTGAACCTGGGAGGCAAAGCTTGCAGTGAGCCGAGATCACGACACTGAACTCCAGCCTGGGCAACACAGCAAGACTCCATCTCAAAAAAAAAAAAATTATTATATCTGGGCAACTTCTGTTGGGTGAGTTGGATGATGGTCAGGGTGACCAACTCATCCTGGCTTTCACACTGAAAATCCTGCATCCTGTGAAACCCCTCAATACGGGGCAATCTGTGACAGTTGGTCACGCTACCTAGGAGTGTTGGATTTCCTATTGGTCCTCCTCTGATCCACTCAGAAAAACTTTAGTTCACTTTTGCAAAAGTTCACCTTTATGTATGCCCAGGCATCTCTTGAGGGGTAAACTTTCATTAAGTGAGTTAATGTATTGGTATTGTTTGTTTGTTTGTTTGTTTGTTTGTTTTGAGACGGAGTCTCGCTCTGTCGCCCAGGCTGGAGTGCAGTGGCTGGATCTCAGCTCACTGCAAGCTCCGCCTCCTGGGTTCACGCCATTCTCCTGCCTCAGCCTCCCGAGTAGCTGGGACTACAGGCGCCCGCCAACTCGCCCGGCTAGTTTTTTGTATTTTTTTAGTAGAGACGGGGTTTCACCGTGTTAGCCAGGATGGTCTCGATCTCCCGACCTCGTGATCCGCCCGTCTCGGCCTCCCAAAGTGCTGGGATTACAGGCTTGAGCCACCGCGCCCGGCCTTAATGTATTGTTAAATGCTTTGCACAGTGTTTGGTTTACGGTAGGTGCTCAATAAATGCTTGGAGTTTTTTGGTTTGTTTTTGTTTTTGTTTTTTTTAGCGGACTTTTGCTCCTGTCGCCCAGGCTGGAGTGCAGTGGTGCAATCTCGGCTCACTGCAACCTCTGCCTCCTGGGTTCGAGCAATTATCCTGCCTCAGCCTCCCAAGTAGCTGGGATTACATGCACCTGCCAGCACACCCAGCTAATTTTTTGTATTTTTGGTGGAGACAGGGTTTTGCCATGTTGGCCAGGCTGGTCTCGAACTCCTGACCCCAGGAGATCCACCCGCCTCAGGCTCCCAAAGTGCTGGGATTACAGGCATGAGCCACCGCACCCGGTCAATAAATGCTTGTATTTAAGGGAGAGGTAAGAGAAGGATATCCATTTATGAGAGCACTAAGAGGAAGAATATGAGTTAGTGGGGAGGAAGTTTCCAGTCTTATGTGCCTATTTGCCTGTGTGAATCCCACTTACTAAAACCATGACAGCAGAGCACAACTGCCGAGGCAACTGAGTGGAGACACAACGCAAAGTTATGCTTAAGGCTGGTGTTGTGCAGCTGGGACCGCAGAACCAGGCCAGTGGCAAACTGATAGCACCCACTACTAGTGTGTCACTCTAATGAAGGGTACATGCAAGTGGGTTAGGAGCTGCCACAATGGTAGAAAGCAAAAGACTTAAAGCAAGGAGACAGACGTGAGGAGTGTCAGCTTCAGGAAATACCACCTTCCTCTTGGGGTGCATTTTTTGGTGGAAAGAATTCCATCTCAGGAGGAAATATGAACAAAGCAAACATTCCAAAGGCTCTCCAGACTTGATTTCATCATTCATGCCAGTTCTGAGGTGCGAAAAGAGCCTGCCTTCCCTCCCTGGCTGCCTAATCTGCTCTCCATTGGCCATTATATTTTTTTTGTTTGTTTAAGTGCAGAAATCTTGGGCAAGGCCACTACATTGTAACCATTCCTGGTCTCCTTGGCCAAGTGTACTACTGGTTTTTACTTCAACTTTAGGCTGGCCACCTTTCCCACAATCTGATCATGATCTGCAGACAAATTAGATTGCTAAAAAAAGAAAAAAAACTATGCCAGACGTGGTGGCTCATGCCTGTAATCCCAACACTTTGGGAGGCCAAGGCGGGCAGATCGCTTGAGGTTAGGAGATTGAGACCAGCCTGGCCAACATAGTGAAACCTCATCTCTACTAAAAACACAAAAATTAGTTGGACATTGTGGCGCACACCTATAATCCCAGCTACTTGGGAGGCTGAGGCAGGAGAATCACTTGAACCCTGGAGTTGGGGGTTTCAGTGCACTGCACTCCAGCCTGGGTGACAGAGCAAGACTCCATCTCAAAAAAAAAAAAAAAAGAAAAGAAAAGAAAAAGAAAAAAACTGGAAGAAAAGTCTACTTCACGGCTGGGTGTGGTGGCTCAAGCCTGTAATCCCAGCACTTTGGGAGGCCAAGACAGGCGGATCACGAGGTCAGGAGATCGAGACCATCCTGGCTAAGACGGTGAAACCCCGTCTCTACTAAAAAAATACAAAAAACTAGCCGGGCAAGGTGGCGGGTGCCTGTAGTCCCAGCTACTCGGGAGGCTGAGGCAGGAGAATGGCGTAAACCCGGGAGGCAGAGCTTGCAGTGAGCTGAGATCCGGCCACTGCACTCCAGCCCGGGTGACAGAGCGAGACTCTGTCTCAAAAAAAAAAAAACAAAAGAAAAGTCTACTTCAATTCTAGTCCTGGCTCTGACATTATATAGTGTGACCTTAGGTAAATCTGGATTTTAGTTTATTAAGAAATAAAATGGGCCAGGCGCGGTGGCTCACGCCTGTAATCCCAGGACTTTGGGAGGCCGAGGTGGGCAGATCACGAGGTTAGGAGATCGAGACCATCCTGGCTAACACAGTGAAACGCTGTCTCTACTAAAAATACAAAAAATTAGCCGGGCATAGTGGCCAGCGCCTGTAGTCCCAGCTACTCGGGAGGCTGAGGCAGGAGAATGGTGTGAACCTGGGAGGCGGAGCTTGCAGTGAGCCGAGATCTCGCCACTGCACTCCAGCCTGGGTGACAGAGCAAGAGTCTGTCTTAAAATTAAAAAAAAAAAAAAAAAAAAAAACTTTTATTTTTATTTTATTTATTTATTTATTTATTTTGAGACAGGATCTATGTCACCCAGGCTGGAGTGCAATGGCGCCAACTCAGCTACTGCAACCTCCGCCTCCTGGGATCAAACGATTCTCCTGCCGTAGCCTCCCGAGCAGCTGGGATTACCGGCTCCCGCTACCATGCCCAGCTAATTTTTTTTGTAATTTTTAGTAGAGACAGGGTTTCACCATCCTGGCCTGGCTGGTCTCGAACCCCTGGCCTGTCAAATAAGGAAACAAAGGCATAAGGCCAGCGCAGTGGCTCACGCCTGTAATCCCAGCACTTTAGGATGCCAAGGCAGGTGGATCACCTGAGGTCAGGAGTTCGAGACCAGCCTGGCCAACATGGTGAAGCCCCCATCTCTACTAAAAATACAAAAAAATTAGCTGGATGTGGTGGCGGGTGCCTGTAATCCCAGCTGCTTAGGAGGCTGAAGCAAGTGAATCACTTGAACCCAGGAGGTGGAGGTTGCAGTGAGCTGAGATCATGTCACTGCACTCCAGCCTGGACAACAGAGCAAGACACTGTCTCAAAAGAAGAAGAAAAAAAAAAACGCCAGGCACGGTGGCTCATGCCTTTAATCCCAGCACTTTGGGAGGCCAAGGTGGGCGGATCACCTGAGGTCAGGAGTTTGAGATAAGACTGACCAACATGGAGAAACCCCGTCTCCACTAAAAATACAAAATTTGCCAGGTGTGGTGGCACATGCCTGTAATGCCAGCTACTCGAGAGGCTGAGGCAGAAGAATTGCTTGAGCCCAGGAGGTGGAGGATATAGTGAGCCAAGATCGTGCCATTGCACTCCAGCCTGGACAACAAGAGTGAAACTCCATCTCAAAAAAAAAAAAAAAAAAAGGCCATCCACTGACTGGGCACGGTTGCTCACGCCTATAATCCCAGCACTTTGGGAGGCCAACGCGGGTGGATCACTTGAGATCAGGAGTTTGAGACCAGCCTGGCCAACATGGTGAAACCCTGTCTCTACTAAAAATACAAAAATTAGCCAGACGTGGTGGCGCATGCCTGTAATCCCAGCTACTTGGGAGGCTGAGGCAGGAGAATCGCTTGAACCCCGGAGGCAGAGGTTGCAGTAAGCCGATATCGTGTCATTGCACTCCAACCTGGGCAACAAGAGTGAAACTCAGTCTCAAAAAAAAATGTATGAAGTGTTCAGAATAGGCAGAAACAGAGTGATTAGTTGTCGCCAGGGGCCAACAGGTGATAATTGCAGTGGTGGGAAACAGGAAATGACTGCTAATGGGCCCAAAATGTCTTCTTGGGATGATAAAAATGTTCTAGAATTAGATAGTAGTGATCAAAGCACACCTTTGTGAGTGCACCAAAAAACAAGTCAATTGTACATTTTTAAAGAGTATATTTTATGTTGTATAAATTATTATTTCAAAATTATTATTTTTAAAAGTGGGGAAAAAGCAATGGCAGATTCTGGAACATTTAGTGTCTTAAAGAGCTACATGTCTAGAATTTGAAAACCGTAATATTTCAAACACTACAGCTTAATGTACATTAAAAAATTAGCTTTTGCCAGGCGCGGTGGCTCACGCTTGTAATCCTAGCACTTTGGGAGGCCGAGGCGGGCGGATCACGAGGTCAGGAGATTGAGACCATCCTGGCTAACACGGTGAAACCCCGTCTCTACTAAAAATACAAAAATGAGCCAGGCATGGTGGCGGGTGCCTGTAGTCCCAGCTACTCGGGAGGCTGAGGCAGGAGAATGGCGTGAACCTGGGAGGTGGAGATTGCAGTGAGCCGAGATCGCACCACTGCCCTCCAGCCTGGGCCACAGAGCGAGACTCCATCTCAAAAAAAAAAAAAATTAGCTTTGAGGCCGGGCTCGGTGGCTCATGCCTGTTATCCCAGTACTTTGGGAGGCTGAGGCAGGTGGATCACTTGAGGTCAGGAGTTTGAAACCAGCCTGGCCACCATGGTGAAACCCCCGTCTCTACTGAAAATACAAAAATTAGCCAGGTATGGTGGTGGGCGCCTGTAGTCCCAACTACTCGGGAGGCTGAGACAGGAGAATCGCTTAAACCCAGGAGGCAGAGGTTGCAGTGAGCCAAGATCATGCCACTGCACTCTAGTCTGGGCTACAGAATGAGACTCCATCTCAAAAAAAAAAAAGAAAAAAAAAAAAAAAAACACAACGCCTGGGCATGGTGGTTCATGCCTGTAATCTCAGCACTTTGGGAGGCCAAGCAGGCAGATCACTTGAGGTCAGGAGTTTCAGACCAGCTTGGCCAATATGGTAAAACCACATCTCTACCAAAACTATAAAAAATTAGCCAGGTGTGGTGTGGTACATGCCTGTAATCTCAGTTACTCGGGAGGCTGAGGCAGGAGAATCACTTGAACCCGGGAGGCGGAGGTTGCAATGAGGTGAGATCGCAACACTGCACTCCAGCCTGGGCAACAGAGCGAGACTCTGTCTCAAAAAAAAAAAAAAGTTTTGGCCGGGTGTGGTAGCTCATGCCTATAATCTCAGCACTTTGGGTGGCTGAGGCGGGTGGATGGCTTGAGCTCAGGACTTCGAGACCAGCTTGGGTGACAAAGTGAGACCCTGTCTGTACAAAAAATACAAAAAATTAGTTGGGCATGGTGGTGCACGCCTGTAGTCCTAGCTACTTGAGAGACAGAGGTGGGAGAATGGCTTGAACCTGGGAGGCAGAAGTTGCAGTGAGCTGAGGTCAGGCCATTGCACTTCAGCCTGGGTGATAGAGTCAGACCCTGTCTCAAAAAAAAAAAAGAAAAAAATTAGTGTTAGTGCTCTCTTCAGCAGCACATATACTAAAATTGGAATGATACAGAGAAGGTTAGCATGACCCCCGTGCAAGCATGACATACAAATTCATGAAGCATTTCATATAAAGCTGAACAAATTTATTTTTAAAAAATGAGTTTTAATTAAGAATATCCACACATTAAGATACCTAGAACCTTCTATACTTTGTCAGTGCACCCTACTCTGTCGAATGGGAACTGGAATCTGTTATCTGAGAAGGCAATTACCTTTAGCAGCAAGACTCAAGTGAGAGTCCCTGTTCCAGGTTCTGGAACATCAGGCTGTGGTCAGCGTGGGTCTATCAAAGGCAGCAACTCTCCACAACGAGAATTCAGTTTCAGACATGCCAAGTCATCTGACCGTGTGGGCCCAATGTTCAGTATTGCAATCGGCAGCTTCTTCTCCTGGGCAGTGAGGATAAACCTGTAACTGGAGTATACCTGGGTAAAAAACACACATAAGAATGTCTAGGTTCTCTAGCTCTAGAAAAAGTTAAACCAAACAGGGGGTCTCTCCAGGACTCCCAATCCCGCACAGGGGGCGGTTACCACTCTGGCCAAGTCAGATACCTGCAAGGATGATCCCACCACCAAGAGGGAGTCGGCTTCTTTTACACGCTTGTGCACAAAATCAACCTTGTCAGGGTTCACTGTGTCCCCGAAGAAAACGACATCTGGTTTCAGATGGCCTCCACATTGAACGCAGGATGGGACCTGAAAGCTCCGGACTTGCTCCTCTGAGAGAAAGACGTCACCATCAGGAGCCAGACCATAGGCCTCAGCACTCCAGGTGGGGTTCAGGACTTGGAAGCGCTCTTGCAGCACCCCCCGGGGAGTCTGTTCCCCACAATCCAAGCACAGGACCCTGGAACCAAGGAAGACGCTGACTGAACAGTATGTCCTTGGGAGGGACAAAGCTGTCAGAGATGTTTCGTCCCCAACCATTTTCAGCCCTTCCATTGCTGTTTCTTTCCCTAACACACAATCCCCACCCCATTTTAGCCATACTTTCTATTTTATATATATATATTTTTTTGGAGACAGGGTCTGGCTGTTGCCCAGGCTGGAATGCAGTGGCATGATCTCAGCTAACTGCAGCCTCAACCTCCTGGCCTCAAGTGATCCTCCCACTTTGGCCTCCCAAAGTGCTGGGATTACAGGTGTGAAACACTGCGCCCGGCCCGTCTGTTTCCTTCCTGTACACTCCTTCCTAACCTTCTGCTATAGCTCACTTTTATGCTTAACATGACTGCAAATGCTTTGCCTGCTGGTTTCCTTAGTGCCCAAACCTGCGTTTTTCCCTCTATCCTTTCCCTTGCTCATCTGCCGCATTTGCCACTGTCTATCACCATCCCCTCTAAAATGCTTCTCCTTCTTGGTTTCCAGGACACAGTGTCTCCTGGTTCGTTCCCTTCTCACCAATTTTTTTTTTTTTTTGAGAGGGAGTTTCACTCTTATTGCCCAGGCTGGAGTGCAATGGCACGATCTTGGCTCGCTGCAACCTCCTCCTCGTGGGCTCAAGTGATTCTCCTGCCTCAGCCTCCTGAGTAGCTGGGATTACAGGCATGCGCCACAACACCCAACTAATTTTTTTAGTATTTTTAGTAGAAACGGGGTTTCTCCATGTTGGTCAGGCTGGTCTCAAACTTCCGACCTCAGGTGATCCACCCACCTCGGCCTCCCAAAGTGCTGGGATTACAGGTGTGAACCACCACACCCGGCCCTCCTTTTCACCTCTGTAATCACCAGAGCTTGAGCCAGTGTGGGGGAGCATTTTGTGTCTGTTTTTATTTTTATTTTTTTATTTTTATTATTTATTGTATTTATTTATTTATTTATTTTTTTGAAACAGAGTTTCGCTCTTGTTGCCCAGGCCAGAGTGCAATGGCACGATCTCAGCTCACCACAACCTCCGCCTCCCAGGTTCAGGCAATTCTCCTGCCTCAGCCTCCCAAGTTGCTGGGATTACAAGCATGTGCCAGCACGTCCGGCTAATTTTGTATTTTTAGTAGAGATAGGGTTTCTCCATGTTGAGGCTGGTCTCAAACTTCTGACCTCAGGTGATCCACCCGCCTCGGCCTCCCAAAGTGCTGGGATTACAGGCATGAGCCACGACGCTCGGCCTATTTTTTTATTTTTTTAAGGGACAGGGTCTTGGCCAGGCGTGGTAGCTCTTACCTGGAGTGCAGTGGCATGATTATAGCTCACTGCAGCCTCGAACTCCTAGGCTCAAGCAATCCTCCTGCCTTAGCCTTCCAAAGTGCTGGGACTACAGGTGTGAGCCACCACATCCAGCCTCATTTTTCTCCTTTTAGTTCTAGTCAGCCATCAGATTATGTTGATTTTCTTCTCTTAAAAGGCCCCCTGTGGCCAGGTATGGTGGCTCACACCTTATAATCCCAGCACTTTGGGAGAGTAAAGAGAATCACTTGAGCCAAGGAGTTCCAGACCAGTCTGGGTAGATAGCAAGACCCTGTCTCTACAAAAAAAAAATTTTTTTTTCTTGTCTTTTTGTTTTTTGGGACGGGGTCTTGCTCTGTCGCTCAGGCTGGAGTGCAATGGCGCGATCTCGGCTCACTGCAACCTCCGCCTTCTGGGCTAAAGCGATTCTCCTGCCTCAGCCTCCCGAGCAGGTGGGATTACAGGCGCCTGCCACCAGGCCCAGCTAATTTTTGTGATCTACCCACCTCAGCCTCCCAAAGTGCTGAGTCTACAGATGTGAACCACCATGCCTGGCCAAAAAATATTTTTTTTTAATTAGCTGGAGTTCTAATTACCTAGGAGTTCTAGGTTACAGGGAGCTATAATGGCACCATTGCACTCTAGCCTGGGTGTCAGAGCCAGACCCTGTCTAAATAAGAAGAAAAGGCCAGGCCGGGCACGGTGGCTCACACCCATAATCCCAGCACTTTGGGAGGTCAAGGTGGGTGGATCACTTGAGATCAGGAGTTTGAGACCCGCCTGGCCAACATGGTGAAACCCCGTCTTTACAAAAATACAAAAAAATTAGCCGGGTGTAGCGGCGCGCACCTGTAATCCCAGCTACTCGGGAGGCTGAGACAGGAGAATTACTTGAACCCAGGAGGCAGAGGTTACAGTGAGCCAAGATCGGGCGGCTGCACACTCCAGCCTGGGTGACAGAGTGAGACTGCATCTCAAAAACAAAACAAAACAAAACAAAACAAAAAACCACCAACAACAAAAAACAGGCTAAGATAGAGGTAAGCAAATATTTGTATTTTTAGTAGAGATAGGGTTTCACTGTGTCAGCCAGGATGGTCTCAGACTCTTGACCTCAAGTGATTTGCCTGCCTCTCTGCCTCCCAAAGTGCTGAGATTACAGGCATGAGCCACCGCACCCATCCCAGTTTCCTTTCTCTCTGTTTTTTTTTTTTTTTTTTTTGATGGAGTTTCGCTCTTGTTGCCCAGGCTGCAGGCTGGAGTGCAGTGGCACAATCTCGGCTCACCACAACCTCCACCTACTGGGTTCAAGCAATTCTCCTGCCTCAGCCTCCCGAGTAGCTGGGATTACAGGCATGCACCACCACGCCCGGCTAATTTTGTATTTTTAGTAGAGACGGGGTTTCTCCATGTAGGTCAGGCTGGTCTTGAACTCCTGACCTCAGGTGATCTGTCCGACTCAGCCTCACAAAGTGCTGAGATTGCAGGCGTGAGCCACCGCACCTGGCCAATTTCCTTTCTTAAATTTTTTTTTGTAAAGACGGAGTCTGGCTGTGTTACCCAGGCTGGTCTTGATCTCCTAACCTCAAGCAATCCTCCTGCCTTGGCCTCTTGAGTTGCTGGGATGACAGATATGAACCACAGCACCCTGGTGCACACAGTTTTCTTACAAGCAGTTTCCTGTGTCTGTCTTGCTTCAGATGTTCTCTGCCCATGGAAGCCTCCTTGGGAGGAGCAGAGTCAAAATGTTAGGGAATCAATTTCCCTAGAGTGATCCTGGACCCATGAGGGATGAAAGATGGTGAATAAATACCCTAGCTTCAGGGCCAAGCACAGTGGCTTACACTTGTAATCCCAGCACTTTGAGATGCCAAGGCAGGAGGATCATGTGAGCCCAGGAGTTTGAGACCAGCCTGGGCAACATAGTAAGACTTCATCTCTACAAAAAAATAAAAATTAAATTAAAAATTAACGACGGGCGCGGTGGCTCACGCCTGTAATCCCAGCACTTTGGGAGGCCGAGGCGGGCGGATCACAAGGTCAGGAGATCGAGACCACGGTGAAACCCCGTCTCTACTAAAAATACAAAAAATTAGCCGGGTGAGGTGGCGGGCGCCTGTAGTCCCAGCTACTCGGGAGGCTGAGGCAGGAGAATGGCGTAAACCCGGGAGGCGGAGCTTGCAGTGAGCCGAGATCCGGCCATCGCACTCCAGCCTGGGCGGCAGAGCGAGACTCCGTCTCAAAAAAAAAAAAAAAAAAAATTAGCTGGGCATGGTGGCGTTTGCCTGTAGTCCCAGCTACTTAGGAGGCTGGGGTGAAAGGATCACTTGAGCCCAGGAGATTGAGGCTATAGTGAGCTATAATCACACCACTGCACTCCAGTCTGTGTGACAGAGTGAGAGCCTGTCACACACACATACACGTGCACACACAAACACAAAAGAAAAGAAAAGAAAAAAGAAAAAAAAAATCACCCTAGCTTGCTTAACTTTTTTTTTTTTTTGAGACAGACTTTTGCTCTGTCGCCTAGGCTGGCATGTAGTGGCATGATCTCAGCTCACTGGAACCTCCACCTCCCAGGTTCAAGCAATTCTCCTGCCTCAGCCTCCTGAGTAGCTAGAATTACAGGTACGTGCCACCACGTCCAACAAATTTATGTATTTTTAGTAGAGATGGGGTTTTACCATGTCGACCAGGTTGATCTTGAACCCCTGACCTCCAAAGTGCTGGGATTACAGGCGTGAGCCACCACAACAGGCCTCAACTTTCTTTAAAAAAAAACATATATATATATGTGTGTGTGTGTGTGTATATATATATATAATTTACTTTATTTATGTAGAGACAGAGTCTCACTGTGTTGGCCAGGTTGGTCCTGAACTGTTGGCCTCAAGCAGTCTTCCTGTCTCAGCCTTCCAAAGTGCTAGGATTACAGGCATAAGCCATTGTGCACCATCCTCAACTTTTTTTTTTTTTTTTTTGAGACGGAGTCTTGCTCTGTCGCCCAGGCTGGAGTGCTATGGCCGGATCTCAGCTCACTGCAAGCTCCGCCTCCCGGGTTCCCGCCATTCTCCTGCCTCAGCCTCCCGAGTAGCTGGGACTACAGGCGCCCGCCACCTCGCCCGGCTAGTTTTTTGTATTTTTTAGTAGAGACGGGGTTTCACCGTGTTAGCCAGGATGGTCTCGATCTCCTGACCTCGTGATCCGCCCGTCTCGGCCTCCCAAAGTGCTGGGATTACAGGCTTGAGCCACCGCTCCCGGCCTCATCCTCAACTTTTGTTTTCTTTTTTTTGAGATGGAGTCTTGCTCTGTTGCCCAGGCTGGAGTGCAGTGGTGCAATCTTGGCTTACTGCAGCAACCTCTGCCTCCCAAGAGATTTTCCTGCCTCAGCCTCCCAAGTAGCTGGGATTACAGGCATGTGCCACCATGACCGCCTAATTTTTGTATTTTTAGTAGAAATGGGGTTTCACCATGTTGGCCAGGCTGGTCTCGAACTCCTGAGCTCACATGATCTGCCCGCCTCATTCTCCCAAAGTGCTGGGATTACAGGCATGAGCCACTGCGCCCAGCCCCAGCCCTCAAGTTTCACTGAGCAATCCTCAGACATGTCCTAGACAGTTGGAGGGTTCCTCACAGGACTGAACCCCAGTGCCCAAAGCAGTAACCTACTCATTAACACACCCTTTCCTGGCTTTCCTCTCTTTTCTGTTTTACGTCCTCACTCCATCAATGAATTTACTGGAATCAACTCCAAAATAAACAACTTGTTCTGAAATCCTTTTCTCAAGGTCTAAGACTGCGGTGATCAAGACAGCCAAGGTTCCTACTCTCCCAAAACAACACACGGGTTTGCGTTCAAATCATGTACACCTCCTGCACCTGTGCATGCATCCGTGGAGCTCTGTCAGGCGCCGACTCCCTGCCTTGGTGTGCAAGGCATCCACATTTTGGGTCACCAACCAGTACAGCTTTCCGAGTTTCTCCCAGGTACTCAAAGCCCAGTGTGCAGGGTTAGGCTGGTGGGAGGAGAATTGAGGCCAGCCCACAAAGTTTCTCGCCCAGTACCGCTGGCGGATTGGGGCACTCCGGACAAAATCGCCATGCTGGATGGGCCTGCGGTCAGTGCGGGCATAAAGCCCCACCTTTTCTGACCTGTAGTCTGGTATCCCCGACTCGGTGGAGATTCCTGCCCCAGTCATTACGAGGAGTCTCTTGGAAAGTGTGATGAAGCGCTGTAACTCTTTGACCTTCTCAGGGTCCAAAGGAGGACTTGCTGGCACAAATAACCCAATGGAAGCTTTCGAGCACTGCCAGCTGGGGTTTGCGATCCAATGGCCTTTTGCTGACTTGAAAGTCAACCCAAAGCTCATCTTCATTCTAGAGAAAAAGAAACCTCATGTGAGAAAGTGGGGTGTTTTCTCATTTTTTGTTTCTTTGTTTGTTTTGTTTTTTGAGACAGAGCCTCCCTCCGTTGCCCAGGCTAGAGTACAGTGGCGCAATCTCATCTCACTGCAACCTCCGCCTCCTAGGTTCAAGTGATTCTCCTGCCTCAGCCTCCCAAATAGCGGGATTACAGGTGTGTGCCACCACACCCAGCTAATTTTTTTGTATTTTACTAGAGACGGAGTTTCACCATGTTGGCCAGGCTGGTCTCAAACTCCTGACCTCAGGTGATCTGCCTGCCTCGGCCTCCCAAAGTGTTGGGATTACAGCCGTGAGCCACCGCACCCGGCCCCATTCATTCTTTTTTGAGCCAGCATCTCACTCTGTCACCCAGGCTGGAGTGCAGTGGCATGATCTTGGCTCACTGTAACCTCTGCCTCCCGGGTTCAAGTGATTCTCCTGCCTCAGACTCCAGAATAGCCGGGACTATAGGTGAGCGCCACCATGCCCAGCTAATTATTGTATTTTTAGTAGAGACGGGGTTTCACCATGTTGGCCAGGCTGCTCTTGAACTCCTGAGCTCTAGTGATCTGCCCGCCTCGGCCTCCCAACGTGCTGGGATTACAGGTGTGAGCCTCCAAGCCTGGCCCTAATAAGTCAGGTTTTGTTTGATTTTGTTCATGTAATTAAGCACACATACACACTCCTTTTATTTTTTCATTTCCCCCTTATTTTAGTTTACCTTCCACTGCAAGCTCTGCTACTTGGATACATCAGAGAGACAAGACCCCTGCCTGTCAGCTTTTCTAGCTGTAACTATATAGGGCCGGGTGCTGTGGCTCACGTCTGAAATCCCAGCACTTTGGGAGGCTGAGGTAGGCAGATCACTTGAGATCAGGAGTTCCAGACATGCCTGACCAACATGGTGAAACCCCGTCTCTACTAAACCTACAAAAAAATTTAGCCGGGAGTGGTGGCACGTGCCCGTAATCCCAGCTACTGGGGAGGCTGAGACAGAATTGCTTGAACCCGGGAGTGGGAGGTTGCAGTGAGCCAAGGTCGCGCCATTGCACTCCAGCCTGGGCGAAGAAGCGAGACTCCGTCTCAAAAAAAACCCTTTGACATATTATTTGATATAATGCATAAATCCTCTAGTGACATGCAACCCGTATGTAAACATTATTTTATGCTTGGCTTTCCAGATCTGAGATCAGGACCCCGCTTTCTCCTTGACATTCCACAGCAACACGTGAACAGCTAAACAAACACACATTCCGGTTTCCCGAGACCAAAGGGCCAGGGAAACCCCAGCTGAAAACGTGCATCAGCCGAACAACTGCTCTCTTCCAGGTCCCACCAAGGGCAAAGAGGAGAAATAGAATCCCTCACAAGAAATCCACAACTTCTAGAAACCCGCAGCACGCACAGAACACACTTACCTCTCACAGCTCTGCGGACACTTCATACCCCACAGCGGGGCTGTCTGATTACATTTGCATTTTGGGACATGTAGTCCAGAAAGATTAAATTATTAGAGAAAAACTACAAGTCCCATAATCTTCCGCGTCTCGCAATTGACGGCCCCAGATCATCCAGGATCGCCCCCTGTCGGCTCTTTCTGGTCAGAGGTCCTCTGTTAATATAAAAGCTTTTTTTTTTTTTTTTTTTTTTTTTTTTTTTTTGAGACGGAGTCTGGCTCTGTCACCCAGGCTGGAGTATAAAAGCTTTTAATCATGGATTGTTTGTTTTCAATTTTTGTGGGCACTTAGTAGGTGTATATATTTATGGTGTACATAAGTTTTTTGTGCGTGTTTTCTTTTTTCTTTTCTTTTAAGACGGAGTTTTTCTTTTGAAAAAACTCCAGGCTGGAGTGCAATGGCACGATCTCGGCTCACTGCAACTTCCCCCTGCCAGGTTCAACCGATTCTCCTGCCTCAGCCTCCAGAGTAGCTGGGACTATTATTATTATTTATTTATTTATTTTTATTTATTTATTTTTTTTTGAGTCGGAGTCTCGCTCTGTCGCCCAGGCTGGAGTGCAGTGGCGAGATCTCGGCTCATTGCAAGCTCCGCCTCCCGGGTTCACGCCATTCTCCTGCCTCAGCCTCCCCAGTAGCTGGGACTACAGGCGCCCGCCACCACGCCCGGCTAATTTCTTTTTGTATTTTTAGTGGAGACAGGGTTTCACCATGTTAGCCAGGATGGTCTCAATCTCCTGACCTCGTGATCTGCCCACCTCGGGCTCCCAAAGTGATGGGATTACAGGCCTGAGCCACGCGCCCGGACTATTTTTGTATTTTTAGTACAGACGGGGGTTTCGCCATGTTGGCCAGGCTGGTCTTGAACTCCTAACCTCAGGTGATCCGCACGCCTTGACCTCCCAAAGTGCTGGGATTATAGGCGTGAGCCACCGCGCCTGGCCATCTTTTCTCTTATTTTTTGTCTTCTTTTCTTTTCTCTGTGCCTATCTATGCTTTACCTACATGGGATGTTTTGATACAAACATGCAATGTGAAATAAGCACATCATTAATCATGAATCTAGATTTGACTTTTTTTTTTTTTTTTTTTTTTTTTTT